>NC_091127.1:40097890-40190390 GCF_040183065.1 Periplaneta americana | reverse complement strand
GATGTAAAAGCAGCTGGAATATATTCTTTAAACATAAGCAGCTCTCAAGTTGCAAACAATAGCTTGTCAGTTAAAAGCAAAAATAACACAATGCTGGCATTAACAAAATAATTCCAGAAAACCCTAGAGGTGACGTCTTAAAAAATTCTAGTACTGAAATATTTATTCAAGTTGTAATACTGTATTCCACGAACTGCCTGTTCAGTTGAGTATTATTGTTTACGCTTTCGTATCACACCACTTTTGTGTTTGATGACTTCTATTTCGGGACGAAGTTCAATACCAGAAGCTGACTTGCTGACAAGGATATTGCATATATACGTCAGCTCACATGGAAATAGACTTGAGCATCGCGTCATTCAGGAGTAAAGAGACATACGGGGTCTAAGCGTAACCGCTTGCAGCTCTGGTACCAACGAAAATAGATAGTTTAAGTCAGAGCTGTCTAAATCAAATTTAATGAGACATACAGTATATTTCATCGCCATTAGTGTCAAACACTTGTGCGCCAAGGATACACTCGGACGTGAATTTGAATTCCGCTTCAAATGATTAGCTAGCTGGGTTTCTTCGAGATTTTCCCCAACTGTATGGCAAGTGTGAAATAACTCCACGGCATATCCATGGACTCATCGACAAATATTATTTCAATATAACCAAATCAACCGGTGATAACTAATCGCACAGATAATTCAGTAAGCCTATCATTTTAACAGCGATCTAAGCTGGGGGGAATACGTTACAGACACAGCGGGAAAAGCATGGAGAACGTTACACTTTGTGATGAGAGTACTAAGAAAAGGCTCTGATAAATCCAAAGAGATTGCATATAAATCACTAGTACGTCCAGTAATGGAATATGGTGCTGCTTGTTGGGATCTTTACAGATTAGAACATATTAAGACACTGGAAAAGATTAAAAAACGGGCTCTCAAGTGTTGTCGGAAAAATTCACCATTAAAATGGGACACACTCACGGACAGGAGAACGCGAATTCGATTATGCGCACTGTTCAAAACATACAGAGGTGAGCCTGCCTGGAGAGAAATAAAAAAATAGGTTGCAGCCGCCAAATTACTCTTCAAGGAACGACCACTCATATAAATTGAGGGAAAGAAGACAGAGGACGGACAGTTTTCTTTTCTCAATCGTACTATCAGGGACTGGAATGCTTTACCTGCAGACTTACTAAAGGCTTTACCAACAACCAAAAATGTATTTAAAAATACTTTACTAATAGACGGTAATTATAACAGTATTTAAAGGGTGTAAATGATATTTTGTTATTGAAGTGTTGTATCAGTGAGGAATTATGTTGTGTCAGTGAAGTGTGTTGTGTCAGTGAAATGTGTTCCTGTCAGTGAAGCTTTATAGTGTATAGTGGCAGTGCAAAGTATTTGAACAGTGAAATGTTTTTGAAGTGTTAGTGAAATCAGGATAGAATCAGTGAAATGTGTCGTAGTTCCAGTGCAGTGAGTGAGTTGACAGCGAAATGAGTGTAGTGTTGAAAGGTACTTGTGCAGATATGAACATATCATTCTCGTGGGTTTTAGTTCGAACTTAGGTTTAAGATAGAAATTAGATTTACTTTAAATGTTATTTTAATTAATTGTGCTTCATTTAATTTAGGATGTTCCCCGTTATTATTATTATTATTATTATTATTAATTATTGTTAATATTAATTATTAGTATTAATTATTGGTATTATTAACTGTATTTTTAATTAATAAGTTTATTATTGCCATTATTGAGTGTAATTAATTACCACTGGCACTGGGTATATACCCATTGCAGTGTGAATAAATACATACATACATACATACATACATGCATGCATGCATGCATACATACATACATACATACATACATACATACATACATACATACATACATACATACATACATACATACATACATACATACATACATACATACATTATTAAATAATGGATAAGTCCATCGCTGACCGTATTCAAATCCTAGTCGGGACAAGTTATCTGGTTGGGGTTTTCTCCGAGGTTTTCCCTCAACCGCTCGAAACAGAATTTCTGGGTAACTTTCGGCGTTGGACCTTATACTCATTTCGCGAGTTACACATATTCAGAGAAGCCGCAGGGGCTTCAATAAACGGACTGCGGGTGACCGGGGCAGTGTAGCTCCTCAGATAGATGGCGCCTTTGTGAGTCGTGAAATCGACAGCGGCATGGCTTTCTGGTTGAGGATGCAGCAGATCCAGGCACATGAATTGCGAACAGATGCCATCGACCTGAGGAGGCTGTAGAAACCATTAGAGGCAGACGGAGGTATAGTCTCCAGTCGGAATTGGATGCTATGGCTGAATCGATACAATAGCACCATACAATGAATCATGCGCTTGAAGAGCGATCCTAAATGGACTTCAACAATCATTCCAATAAAAGTAGGTCCACAACAAGCCTAAGGCTTCGGTACTTGCCTTCGGGCCGTCTTCTAAAGAAAAAATAGATAAGAAGGAATGTGATTTTATGATGATTCTTTACCCTGATTTCGATTATTAAAATGGTTTAATTTCGGTGAATATTTCGTAAAAAAAATAAGCAATTTCATGCAAATTTCGCACCCTAAAGAAGCTTAAAGCATAATAATAAAATAACTTTGAAATCATTATTAAAACAATCCCTTTGAAACTAACAGATAACTGTTTCATAATTAATTAAATTAACAATTATTCGATTTCATTGGACTGTGAGCGGATGACGGTACTGTCTTCTTGAGCTCACAAAGGCAATTGTTGCGGGAAAGAGAAATGACCGTTGTCTGCTTGCGCTGCTCTCTGGAAATAGTCCCTGAAACTATGCGTACATTATTGCCAGATATCACACGCATGTAATGCTGAAGGAACTAGTTTTTTTCTTTATTGAAAATATCGTATTTATAAAATAATTTCGAGGATTTATATCAATTTCGCGATCGTAGATATATTAATTCATTTAATTTTGGACTTTCATAAAGAGATTTGCATTTTCCATGAATAAAATTAAGTTTGAATAATTTCAAGGAAAAATTGTTCCGGGGCCGGGTATCGATCCCGGGACCCTTCGCTTAGCGCACGAATGCTCTACCAACTGAACTACCCCAGCAACTATACACGACACCGTCACAATTTTTCCTTTATATACCCACACAACTCAAATGGGCTGACAAGACGCCAGAACACAACTTTGAGTGCACACAAATTCTGTGTGACTTAAATTGTGGCTTCCTGTTAACGTACCTCCAGTAACGAATATAACAAGTTAACGATGCTCGGAACTGCAGAGCGTCGCCGGTGTGCCGGAATTTTGTCCCGCATTAGTTCTTTTACATGCTAGTAAATCTACTGACATGAGCCTGTCGCATTTAAACACACTTAAAAGCCATCTACCTGGGCCGGGATTGAACCCTCAACCTCGCGCACAGAAGGTCAGCGCTATACCGACTACGCTATCCAGGCCGAATTATTATTATTATTATTATTATTATTATTATTATTATTATTATTATTATTATTCCATTGTTTTTGTATTGATGTTATTTATATTTGCTATGTATTTTCATGCTCGACCATGCCGAAATGTAGTAATTATACATCTGGTAGCAGCCCTTTAATGGACCTCATTAAAGTACACCTATTCATTAAAGTTCAGGTTTTCCGCCAATCAGAAAGCACCATATGAAAGCGCAAGTATCGATTTCACCAATTGCACAATAAATAATCTACTTCTGAAATAAAGTCAGTTCTGTTACTATAACAATTAGCGTTAACTGTAAATAATATTCAAATAAATTCAATTTGTCATCTCGTTTTTCAATGTATAATTCAATTTCAAGGTTATATCAAGATTAATGTTTCTTTTACTCTCTAGATTATATCAAGGTCGTCGACATCTGTTTCTCGGAAAAAATCAATACTTTCGCGTCTGCGCACATCTCACAATTTACGAGGTAGGCTATTGCACAAGGTCAGTTTCGCTCCTCACTTAGATAACAATAACATGAATACTTATTAATAATTTCAAGTTAGAAATATGGTCGAGCATAAAAAGTCGTATGAAACTTGCCTTGTTTCACAAACATACTCGCGTCTTAATTACTACCATTATAGGCTCGTTGCATAATGTACTATTATACTGATTGAGTGGAAGAGAAGGCCTTATGACCTTAACTTTGCCAGTACCTGTAAAAATATATCAAATAAATAAATGAACAAATAATTTAAATTGTAGGAAAGGTCGTCATAGTATTAATCTTTATCACTAGAATGTTTTTTCGACAGTCTCCAAGGTTAAGTTTTGAATCATTATTAGAACATCAAGTTCAGAACAAACAAGATGCAAGTGTTACCTCATAGTACCTATGCCACGCATTAACATGACGTCACGCCAATATAGTCTACGAACAACTAACCTCATCTCCGTACGCCCTGAGACAGAATACGATCCCGAATCATTATATAAAATCTGACGAACATCAATACAACCAGTTGTTGTGACGTAATGGACACCCCTGTTCGGTCGGGGGCACAGTAGTGGCCCGACATGCACCGCGCAGCATCCTCATCTCTCTCTTTCTCTGCGTGCTCTGACCTTAATTCCGACGATGGCGTTGGCAAGTTTCTTTTCCACGTCTATCGGTTCTACCTTTGCAGATCTCGGCCGCCTGACAGTTTTACGATTCCCAGCCAGCACTGAAATTAAGCAACATTTCATTCACAGGTTCTGATACATCGCTCAATTTAGTGCAGCGAATTACGACTACACTTATTCACGTAACAAGTGCATTAGCGTTTTCATTTTGTTTTCCTTTATTATTTAACATAATATAAAAATATAAATACTATTGATACTCTATATAAAACTCTAGTTAGAAGTAAGCTAGAGTATGCGTCTGTAATATGGTCACCTCAGTTCCAGTCCCATCAGATGCAAATAGAAAGGATACAGAAAAGATTTTTACGTTATTTATATTTTAAAAAACATCACGTGTCGTCTTATGACAAGCATATTTCATATAATCAGTTGCTTTTTGAATTTAATTATAAAACTTTAAAATCTCGACGATTAATAAATAGCCAAATTTTACTCTATAAGACTGTTAATTATCCACTACAGTATTTTAAACGTCCAGATCAAGTAATAATCACCAGATTGCGAGTTGGCCACACCAAAATTACACATTCTTATCTTCTAGACAGAACTCCTCCTCCAACATGCACCAATTGCCACAGTAGGATCTCTGTATGCCATTTAATTTCTGAATGTCCACTATATAACCTTCATCGAGATCAATTCCATATACCAAAAGACTTATCAACAGTTCAAACTTAATTAAATTTCTGAAAGCTATCAACATTTACAAATGAAGGGTACACGGGAAAAACGATCAAGGTCCACCAAAAATCGAAATTGAGTTAATAATGCTACCTTATAGTGGAAAGGAAATACTATCATGTGGTCTAGCTAGTAATAAGAAATAATCGTTCTTGACATTCCACTACGTCAATTTCTATTAAATACAAACATAACAAAGTATTAAGTGCTTAAACTTTAAAATTCGTTTTTCTCGAAACTTTCTAAAATGGACCTCGATCGTTATTCCCGCGTACCCTTCAAATGTATCTAAATGATTATTGTAACACAGTAAACTCTATGTAAACTGTAAGAATTGTTTATGTATTCTCGCGATATGACTTCCTAAGTTAAAGCGACATAAAATAAATAAATTTAAAAAAATAAAAGACTGTTAACGGTATATTGAATAACTGTGATTTTCTTAAATACCTTCAGTTCAATGTAAAAAGAACAGAATTACGTCATAGGCAACCTTTTATTATTCCCATTCCTAGAACTGTTTTCTTCAAGAACTCTCCATTGTTTGTTATGTGTAATACAACTCTCTGTCTTTAAACTGTGATTCTCAATTGGATTTCAGTTTAACAATTGAAAATTTTCATACACTATTAAAAAGAATTGTATTTCCTTAGATATTTAACTTATGAAGAAGTGTATTATAATGTTTTTACTCTAATTTTTAAATAATTTTGCATCATTATATTGACATTTGGCACTATATTAACAGTAATATTATATTCTAGCATCTATTACCATTATGTATTTTCTTTCTTTCGTTTGTGTTGTTTGTTTTGTTGTTTTTTTCTCTTATTATGTATTTTGTGTATATATCTATGTAAGCCATCTGTAATTGGACGCCTGCTTCTGTTGGAGGTGGATTTAAAATAAAATAAAATAAAAATAAAATAAACATTTTACCTAAATCCTATTGCCTACGGCTAAAAAAATGTCTAGTGCCGAGAGAACCTTTTCGTGAATACATCCACCAAACTGAGGATGGATTTAAATAAGTAATGTAAAAGAACTCAATTTAGGTATGAAAGAAAAATGTATTTTATGTTATATACAGTAGACAGAGTTGACAGACGTCCCGGTTTGGCAGACTTGTCCCGATTTTCATATAAAAATCCCGTGTCCCGCTTCGATTTGAGACGGGACGCAAAAAGTCCCTCACTTGTATAATTTTATCGTTATCTAGTAACAATTTTCTCTAGACCTAAATAATTACATTGTATTACATTTAAATTAATTTTCTTAACAATATAGGTTTGCACATTGGATAAGAAACTAAATTTGGCAATTTTAAGATTTGTAACACCGAATTCAGTGCTGAATATGTTGTTTCTAAACAATAAAAAAGAGACGTTCATCAGAAATGCATGGCACAGAGAATGGAAAAAAAGCTTGTTGAAAATATTGCAGTCCAGTGATAAATACGAAGGACGCTCTGAAAATGTATACAGTATGTTAAATGATGGGTTTGGAGCAGTAATATTCTAAGGATCAAAATAAATATGACTTTAGGTAGCCTATCAATAAAGTATAGTTAGGGACATTAAATCCAGACGTTTGAGACTGGCAGGGCATGTAGCACATACGGGCGAATCCAGAAATGCATATGGAGTGTTAGTTGGGGAACTGGAGGGAAGAAGATCTTTGGGGAGGCCAAGACGTAGATGAAAGGATAATATTAAAATGGATTTGAGGGAGGTGGGATATGATGATAGAGACTGGATTAATCTTGCACAGGATAGGGATCGATGGCAGGCTTATGTGAGGGCGGCAATGAATCTGTGGGTTCCTTAAAAGCTATTTGTAAGTAAGTTGTCAATTAACAATTGTCTATGCGGATGACGTAAATATGTTAGGAGAAAATCCACAAACGATTAGGGAAAATACGAAAATTTTACTTGAAGCAAATAAAGCGATAGGTTTGGAAGTAAATCCCGAAAAGACAAAGTATATGATTATGTCTCGTGACCAGAATATTGTACGAAATGGAAACATAAAAATTGGAGATTTATCCTTCGAAGATGTGGAAAAATTCAAATATTTTGGATCAAAAGTAACGAATATAAATGACACTAGGAAGGAAATTAAACCGAGAATAAATATGGAAAATGCGTGTTATTATTCGGTTGAGAAGCTTTTGTCATCTAGTCTGCTGTCAAAAAATCTGAAAGTTAGAATTTATAAAATACTTATATTACCAGTTGTTCTGTATGGTTGTGAAACTTGGACTCTCCTTTTGAGAGAGGAACAGAGATTAAGGTATTTGAGAATAAGATTCTTAGGAAAATATTTGGAGCTAAGAGGGATGACGTTACAGGAGAATGGGAAAGTTACACAACGCAGAACTCCACGCACTGTATTCTTTACCTAACATAATTAGGAACATTAAATCCAGACGTTTGAGATGGACAGGACATGTAGCACATATGGGTGAATCCATAAATATATATAGAGTGTTAGTTGGGAGATCGGAGGGAAAAAAACCTTTGGGGAGACCGTGACGTAGATGGGAGGATAATATTAAAATGGATTTGAGGGAGGTGGGATATGATGATAGAGACTGGATTAATCTTGCACAGGATAGGGACCGATGGCGGGCTTATGTGAGGGCGGCAATGAACCTGCGGATTCCTTAAAAGCCATTTGTGAGTAAGTCAATTAACAAATACTGAAATTTAAATGTTTTGTCCTTTGGAATTTGTGCTTTACAATTAATAATAGACACTTGGAGAAATCTATGAGGTAGAACTACTATTAAGTCATTAAGTTAATAATTTGCCATAACATATTATAGCCACAAGCTCTTCAGAAAGACTCCAGAGAAACGTGATGTAACTTACAGCCAGGTAAATATTGTTTTGTACATGGAAACCTGTACCCGCAATATGTTTTTATTAAAATTGCAATTTTGAGATTCATATTACTTTCTTCAGCTGCATATAAATGGATAATTTTTATTCCCTCCTTTTTTTCTACAGTCACGAAAATATCAACTCTGCCCATATTCATATCACTCTTTCTTTAAGATAAAACTTAAGTACTGTATATGATGGAAAAAAGATGTTCCTCCTTGGTAGATCTAAAATCTGGAAACCCTGACAGTAGGCCTATATTACAACCACAGACTGTGCATGGTTTCTGGTACACCTCAGTTAACTCCCAGTTACTTAACTGCTCTTATAAATTTAACTGCACTGATAAATTTATAGAGTTCCCGGAAAGTTAAGTGTAGATTTATCAGCGCTTGTAACTAACAGACCGAGCGGGCTAGCGGCGTGATAGAGGGCTGGCCTTGCATTCGGGAGGTCCGGGGTTTGATCCCAGGGCCGGCAATCCTAACTGAGGTTTTTCATGGTTTCCTCAGTTATTTCCAGGCAAATGCCGGGATTGTACCTCTTGAAAGTCCGACCATGGACAGCGATCCTTCCCTTAATCCTTTCATATATGTGAGTGAATGATGTGTAATGTCTTAAATGTTTGTGTTGTATCAGAGGTGGCCCTGGCATTGAGCTGATCCCTCATCCGGGGAGGCCCTCCATGTCCTTGTATGGTCCAAAAAGTATGTATGTGATCCATAGATTAATTCCTCTCCCGACAGGTCGCGGCCCTGTAAGGCCCGGGTGGCGTGGGTCGTGTAATAAGAACCTAAAAGGGAGAGGTTAAACTGAGGGGAAGAAGAAGAAGAAGAAGAAGAAGAAGAAGAAGAAGAAGAAACTAACAGTTGAGATAATTTCAACATCAGTATCTATTTTCTCCAGTAGTATTTTATTAGAAATTTGTTTAGTTATTTATAGTTACTTTTGTTTGTAGATGTTTTCAGTAGTAAAATGGCTGATAGTTTCACAGTGAGTTCTGTACTACGAGGTGTAAGACCAGTATTGCCAAGTCAGCGGTTTTGTAGCTAAATCTGGTGTTTTCAGGACTACGGCCAGCTACAGAATTTTACCGTCAGCGGCTAGCTATTTATTTGGCGTTTTTTATGATGCAGAGAGATGATATTTTTTAGTTTTTTTCTGTAAAGATGTTATAATTTTTATATGTACTTGCGGACAATGTTAGTCAATCATAAACCAGAGTTTAGTATGGTATTAACACTCTTTTTTATTGCGCGAGTATACAATATCAACGTTTTATGTTAACTCGATTTGGTGCAACCACTTCCATTTCATTCCTCATCCATTGTTGTACAAATAGGTATTCCACATTCGTTAACCTCTTAATCTAATGTATGATTGATGCATTTAATCATAAAGAATAATAATGAACTGAATTATTATTATTTTTCATTTATGATACATTATTATTTATTATTTAATTTATCATTCCGCATTATAGTTTATGTAACACAGATATACATAAAACTTAAAACCAGACTCATTGTTAGCAGGCACGTCTCCAGATCAGTGTGAAATCAGATTTCGAACCGACTGGTGTGATTGTGAATGTGATTATTTCCGAAGTGTCCAGAATTATTATTCTTGATCTACTTCATTCAATTTTGAAGAAATGTGCCGCATAAAACTACAATTTAGAGATGTGTTAAAAAAAACAATGTGTTGAAAGATTGGGTAGAAGAAGTTACCGGTGATAGTTCGAAAGCTCGGTGTAAATAGTGTAAGGTGATATTGAATGCAAAATATTCGGATTTAATTACCCAGGCTGATAATTATACAGACAAAAAGAGTAGCGAGTGTTTTTCTGTTGTTCGACAACATAATATTGCCATTCACAACAAACTTCTGGGCAGAGGTGAGTGTTATTTCAATTTCCAGAGTATTACGAATATTAGAATTTTTTTTTTAAATTTGAAACCTAAAATTCTTCAGTTCCTAAAACTATATAGTTTGTATTTCAAATTTGGAACGATGTGTTAAAAAAATCTGGAGTTTTTTAACTACAGTTTAGTGGTTTTTTTAAGCTTGTGCAGCGGTAAATCGAATTCTGAGTTGGCAACCCTGTGTAGGACTTTTTAATTAGAGACGGTAGTCGTTAGTGTAACACAGATGCGGTGTGCGATGCGGTAAGAGAAGTAAATCTGTTACTCCCATTTGTGTGTTGTGGAGTCTGTATTCACATTAATAACACGGATATTCATCTCGGTCTGTCACAAACAAAACGCTATGAATTGCTCTGTTATGCATTAAACTCATAAGTTACGTTCTTTTTCTCCCCACCACTCAAACAAAAACACAGCATCATTCTTCCGGTCAAGTCATTCATTGTTGCTCGCTGCACACACAGCCTTCTAAATGTAGACTTTCTTTTATCTTCCTACATTCATTAGGAACGGAGGAAGCTGATAAGACGGCGCGGAAGTAGGAAGCGAGGTTAAGATGGCTGGCGAGTGCAAGGAACCTGATATAGCTGCTCTAATGAAAGAAGCTGGAGCCTTATACGTTCATTTTAATTCCTCCTCTTACAACGAAGCACATTTTGATCGGATTCTTAGAAGTGTCACATTAATTGAATGTTTTTTTCGCAGTATGGTGGCAATTTCCAAGTAATAGAGTACATATTTAAAGTAATCAATCACAGCCCGTGTATGCGGATAGACTTTTAATTTTACCCACTCTCCCATATTTTAAGCAAGTCTCCAATAACGATTTCAGACTAGAGATGGAGAAATTTGTTCTTTTCTGGAAATGTACCAGCCATGCCTGTTCACCAGAAATGCAAGTATCCAAATAATATTTCCGAAATAACATTCTGACAAACCATGAGCTGAAACTACTCTCTAGCAAGAAATTCTTTTTTTTTATATTTACTTATAAAGGGGACATTTATGTGAGTTTTAAATCTTTTACAATTTTCATCCAAAATTTATGAATTTTAAATTACATAAATATGCCTACAATACTATCATCTGTACAAAATTTGGTGCCATTAGAGCTAATAGTTTTGAAATGATGTTTTTTTTAAATATATTTTATATTGACGTCATTAAAAAGGCTCCTTGCATCACAAATTTCACAATTTTTAATTTATATTAGTTCAAAAGCTTCAAAATAGTCATGGGAACATAAATTAATTAGCTTTTCGAGCTCGATCTAAATAGAGAGTCACAATAAATTTTTGAGTGGATTTTCTTAATTTTTCACCAATATTTCACCCTAGTGTCCCCTTCCTGCTACAGATAAGGCTATCGAACCTTCTCTTCCTCTCTACCAGGAGATTGTAACTACAATATTAAGAATATAATTACAATTAATAATAGACTTACAATTACGTAAAAATTTCATTATAGCTGACGTTTTTATACATATTATGTAAATTCAAAACAGCGCAATATAATTAGGCTAACAATAAAATTTTTATAGAATAAAAGAAACCTAATTACCTAAACAATATTGTGAACTTGATCTTTTCTTTTTACCACGACGTAGTGATACATTGACACTCGGGAGGAAATTAAACGCTGAATAAAATAAATATGGAAAATGCCTGTTATTATTCGGTTGAGAAAATTTTGTTATCTAGTCTGCTGTCAAAAAATCTGAAAGTTAGAACTTATAAAACAGTTATATTACCGGTCATTCTGTATGGTTGTGAAACTTGGACTCTCACTTTGAGAGAGGAACAAAGATTAAGGGTGTTTGAGAATAAGGTTGTTAGGAAAATATTTGGGGCTAAAAGGGATGACGTTACAAGAGAATGGAGAAAGTTACGCAACACAGAACTGCACGCATTGTATTCTTCACCTGACATAATCAGGAACATTAATCCAGACGTTTGAGATGGGCAGGGCATATAGCACGTATGGGCGAATCCAGAAATGCATATAGAGTGTTGGTTGGAAGGCCGGAGGGAAAAAAACCTTTAGGGAGGCCGAGACGTAGATAGGAGGATAATTAAAATGGATTTGAGGGAGGTGGGATATGATGATAGAGGCTGGATTAATCTTGGACAAGATAGGGATCTATGTGAAGGCTACAATGAACCTGCGGGTTCCTTAAAAGTCATTTGTAAGTAAGTAGTGATATATTAGTAAGGTTCTCGGCTTGGACAGATAATAACTTTTTGCAGAGTGGATTACATTCAATTAAGCGTTGGAACTTTTGAAGTCAGGAGCCATACCTAATTAGGACAATTTAATTTTGGAGTTTGTATAATTGGACGTTCCCTCTGTTTGGACCTTTCACATAAGTGGACCTCATTATGAACGTTGTGCTTTGAACACTTTAATATTGGACCATATCTCTGGTAACCAATTTATTTTATATGTTGTGTAATCACTAACTTATTTTAACGAGAATTTTGAAAGCAAAGAAGAAACGTCTTATAATGTAAATTAACTAAAACAAAACTACAGTACGCTCCAAAACAAACCACTGAAATTATCGCTCATCTGGTGTCCACGTTTCCCTAGCAACGAAGTATTTATTTATTGTATACAATAGTTTCACATATTGCGAATTCAGTATTTTGTTGATTTCTGTAATTATGGTTCTCCCAACAGAGGAGAAGGCGTTTATTGTCGAGCATTATTTCCGATCATACCCAGTACTGAAATTACAAACTTAATCTGAAAATCAAGATAGCCTAAAGTCATTATAACATGCAAGGCGACATAAAACTGATCCCATACGACGGAACTTCTTGACGACAGCTAACAATGTTGTGTTATTTAGTTCCGCAATGTTAAATCGTTCCTGATACCCTAGATCACATATGTAACAGATAACTCCTCGCTACGTTAAAATCGGCAGCACTTCGAAGCGAACAACCGCCAGGATCGCCACCTGTCCGCCGTAAACGAACACGAGATGGCAGTACAGTCGCTAATGCAATTCAAATGGGAATTATGACGTGACTCCTCATGTAACAACTAGATAGCAGCGTAGTAAACCTGACAAAAGTTGTTAACGTCAAAGCCTATAAGGCCCACCTATCTGTTACACATATGATCTAGGCTGATACTGCTCTTTAACGTGGTGCAAGCTCGGCCCATTCTGACGCCCCACTCCGTATGGCCGGAAATAATGCTCGACAATAAACACATTCTCCTCTGTTGTGAGAAATATTTTAGCAAGTCTTAACTACATTATCAAATTATTTTATTGTTAAAGCCGTCCAACTTATCAAATTACATAGTGGTAAACAGACACTACAGAATAACTTACGTTACACAGTGAAACTTCCCTTAATGGACACTTCTCAATAGCGGACTCCCCTCAATAACGGACATTTTTAAATTCCCCTGCAAAATAACATTAGCCCTTATGATAAAATTCTTCCAAATAGCGGACATTCTCAATAACTGACGCAGACACTAAAATGTATCTCCCAACAACAATTAAAATTTCCAAATAACGGACAGCGTGAAAGAAAAAAAAAAGAGAGAAAGACGGTTGTAAATTAAACGGAATTCTTTGCAACAAACATTATCGTGCATTTGAACGTTCTTGTACTTTTTATTGAAGGTTGTTAATTGTGATACTGTACGTAGCAGTCCGTACTTTCTTAGTTTGTCAAGTTGAGTGTTCGGAAGTACAGTCACATTAAAAATGTCACAAAAACGTAAACGTTTGTCACTAAAAGATAAAGTGGATATTGTAAATCATAGTGAGAAGGAGAAATTAAGTGTTCGTGAGCTGGCCACAAGGTTTAATGTGGGAAAAACTGAGGTTAGTGAAAATTTTAAAAACAATGATGTTATTTTAAAACCATACACTTAGAGAATGCAATTGAGAACACAAAAAGAGTTTTTCCTAAAACTGAGGGGCTTGCCATTGACAATTTAACATATGAATGGTTCTGCCGTGCTAGAGCAAATAAGATGCCTTTATCTGGGACCTTGATTAGAGAGAAAGCCTTATAAATTGCAAAAGAGTTGGGTTATTCTAATTTTAAAGCTTCGAGTGGTTGGCTAGACAAGTTTCGGTCACAACATAATATTTCCTACAAAAATGTATGTGATGAATCTGCTTCTGTTCATCCAGAAATTGCATCTGACTGGAAAAGTAAACTTACTGATACTGTATTTATATTTTAATGTACTGTATACATACTAACGATTTTATAAATAGCGGACACTTCTCAATAACGGACATTTAATTTTTTCCCAGCGGTGGCCGCTATTGGTAATTTCACTGTAATGTAAACAAAGAGTGAGACCTAGGTTTTAAATGTGAAGTATAAATTGAACAATTTGATCGATCGTACCGATGTATGTGGAAGTAGATAAAATAGTAATACAATCTATGTGTACAGGAATAAAATTGTTAACATATAATTAATCAATCAAATATGTGAATTAAAACTGTATAAAAGGTGACAATAAATACAAATCCAAATGGTGAAAATATGTATAACAGAAGCAATATGAAGACTGCATTTACAGGATGTCAAGTCGATATACTTTTACAGGGACATCATTTTATTTTTACTAACATTTTTAATATTAACCTGTCTATATCCTTAGAGAACCGGAAACACCGCTTGCTCCCCCCTCCAAGACTGGAGTTCGATGATACTGGCGTAAAACATAAATCACTCTACTAGGTATAGGAAGGAAGAAAAGTAGTTCATCCATTTACGTAAACTAGGAAATATCGCGATTTTGAGTTTGATAATTTTCATTAGGTTTTTCTTTAATGAAAGTACAGTACTGTATTAAGAATAAGTGTTTTTACTCACGAAGTGAGTTATCCATGCGAACGTATTCATTATGCGGTGTATATTATACTGTCTACAGCACATTAGCGTACAATATAGAGAAAGAAGTTAAATTGAAAAATAATCATAATATGAATATTTAAACACAATTTTGAAAATGGTGGCCGTTCATTTCGATACAGGCTTCAGTTCTTTTCTGCATATTATCGCACTATAGACTATTGCATCTAATTCCAATTGCCAGTTTCGTCCTTCGTACTAGTAACTCATGTTGAAATAATTCTGTACCTACTCTACGTACTGTAAATTCAATCTTCACTTCTGCCCGACCCGAAAATATAAAATTACTCAGACATGCTATCTACTGTCCGTCCAAGTGGTTATGCCGTAGGATTGTAGAAAGGGAGGAAATCACGTGACAGTTAATTACTTAACGACGCCCTTTTATTTAAGTTAAATTAAACAGCTGTATAATATTACCTAAACTTCCAATTCCTAAGAGAAATTAATGTTTTCAGAAAAGAGCTAAGACAGCCCAGCTATTACAGAGGGACGAGTAGAAGCAGGTGGGGGAAATCGGGATGCGACGTAGGCAAACGGACAGTACCTGTGCGAAAATATGATTCAATATTGAAAGCTCTTTCGTCACTGGAAAACGCTAACATATTTCTGGAACGTACTATACTCAGTAACTCAGTACTGCTTACTATCTGCCGGTCTTGGTTCTGTGTGGAGTTGGAACTTCCTTAGTAGAAGGGGTGGGAGTGAAGTACATTAAAAAACTCAGGTACAATAAAAATTGAAGTAAAAATAAAATGATGTCCCTGTACAATTGATGAACGGAAGTAGATATACATCTTCATATGCGGATAAAGAGGACGTAACGTTCGAAACATGTGAGGTCTTGTACTCTGAAATAATACGTAGGAATTTTACTATGTTAGGAAATTAATTTTGAATTTTGAAAATCAAGTATTGTAAAAATCGCAATGGGGAGGGGATGAAATAATTACTTATGAGAATAATATAGAGAAGTATGCGTCCAGTATTGTAGAGGGACCAGCGACAAATGTTGACGAACGTTAGTTACGTTAATAGAAGTAGATGTAGACCTACAGTGTCATGTGAAGATAAAAAGGACGTAACGTTCGAAACATGTGAGGTCTTGTATTCTGAAAAATAATACGTAGAAATTTTTACGAGAGATCTGATGATGGTTCCTTGAACCGAAAACATTCATCCAACATGTAAATAATTGTATATATTTGTGTTTATCACTATGTAATTTGATAAGTTTGACGGCTTTAACAATAAAACAATTTGATAATTTGTACGGCTTATCCGACCCAATATGTTTTTTTAATTCCCTATACAGTGAAACTTCCCAATAGCGGACACAGTCGGGGAAAAATTAAATGTCCGTTTTTGAGAAGTGTCCGCTATTTAGAAAATCGTTAGTATGTATACAGCACATTAAAAATTTCTCATACATATTCAACACTATATTTTACAGTACAGTACAGTAGTCAGTGAGATTGTTTACAGTATTCATCCAGAGAGAAATCGGACCAGTAAATGTTTTTAAATGCAATTATGTCGTGATCGAAGCTTATCTAGCCAACCACCCGAAGCTTTAAAATTAGAATAACCCAACTCTTTTGCAATTTCTAAGGCTTTCTCTCTAATCAAGGTCCCAGATAAAGGCATCTTATTTGCTCTAGCACGGCAGAACCATTCATATGTTAAATTGTCAATGCCAAGCCCCTCAGTTTTAGGAAAAGCTATTATTGTGTTCTCATTTGCATTCTAAGTGTATGGTTTTAAAATAAAATCCTTGTTTTTCAAAATTTCACTAATCTCAGTTTTTCCCACATTAAACCTTGTGGCCAGCTCACGAACACTTAATTTCTCCTTCTCACTATGATTTACAATATCCACTTTATCTTTTAGAGACAAACGTTTACGTTATTGTGACATTTTTAATGTGACTGTACTTCCGAACACTCAACTTGACAAATTAAGAAAGTACGGACTGCTCACGTACAGTATCACAACTAACAACTGTGCTGCTTACCTTCAATAAAGTAGGACGAACGTTCAAATGCACGATAATGTTTGTTGCAAAGAATTCCGTTAGAATTCCGTTTAATTTACAACCGTCTTTTTCTTTTGTTTTTTCTTTCACTCTGTCCGTTATTTGGAAATTTTAATTGTTGTTGGGAGGTACATTTCAGTGTCCGCGTCCGTTATTGAGAATGTCCGCTATTCGGAAGAATTTTATCATAAGGGCCAATGTTATTTTGCAGGGGAATTTTAAAATGTCCGCTACTGAGGGGAGTCCGCTATTGGGAAGTGTCCGTTAAGGGAAGTTTCACTGTATTATGTATCAACAATACAATACTGAGTTCAGATAAACGAACTTCACCATAGATACGAAACGTACATGCGCAGTATCAGTGCGCGAATTTCAGTAGTTTGTTTTGGCGCATGCCGTATATGCAGATATAATACAAAATTCTGTTCTCATTACGTCAAATTATAACAATTCACAAAAACAACACAGGTGTAGTGCTATACTTCTGGAAAAAGCAACAATTAGGACTATGAACACTGTTGCCGTGTCTTCAGTGTTAATATATATTTCTAAGTAAGCTATGCAGAAGTGGAAGTTCATGTAAATACAAAAGTGTGTCCATTTTCGACAAAAATCTAATGTTGGAGTGCGTGATCATTTTTTTTTCACCCTGCATATTACCATTACATATGAGAAATAAGTTACCCACTGAAACGTAAACACAAAAGTGATTAATTGACGTTGCCTGGTTACAGTTAAAGTTAACTGCAAGTATAAACGCTTGGTTAGGGTAAATTAACTAACTCACTTTCAGTGTTGACAACGCAATTCAACAAAGCGTGCGCCTCCAACATGCAAGGATAAAGAGGCTAATCAATTTATCGATTCACGCCGTTGTACTGCCATACTGACTGATATATACCGATATTACACCCTTTGCAAAGAGGGATGATGTATAATTCCACCATACATTCATCTCTACGTCCTATAAATGCAGTTATGATCGTATGAAGCAATTTTCGACAGCCAGTAAGTATAGGAATAGAATTTGATTTTCTGTGTACAGTGAAAGCTCTCTAATCTGGACATGTAATATGGTACAATAAAAAACTGTCCAAACCTAACAGGGTGTCCAAGATACAGGAAAGTAGGAATCTTTCAGCATGAAATGGAAAAGAAATTACTGTACATAATGTAATTTTATTCCTATGAATTTAATATTGAGGTCCTACTATTGCTAATGTTGAAACTGTTGATTAGAAAATCCAAATTATTTTGAAATTTTCTTACAACTAACACTAACACAATTACTAAACGACCAATAACTTCTTTCTTCCTTTCAATAGTTAAAAATAAATTTTACAATTATGGTTTATGCCAGAAGGAAGTGAAATTGGGAGAGGAGTACGTCAAGAATGTCCTTTATCACCTACCCTGTTCAACATCAACTGGGAGAATTTAGTAAAGAACTATTTTCACAACATGGAAGGAGTGATAGTAGGAGGAAGAAGAATAAAGTGCATAAGATTTGCTGATGATATGGCGTTGTTAGCAGAAGTGTAAATGGCACTAAAGGATATGCTGCTGGAGGTAAATGACTACTGTGAGTAGTATGGGATAAAGATAAATCCAAATAAGACGAAGACTACGGTTAAAGAAGGTAAACTTGCGAATTCGAAATCAGTCAATGGAACAAGCGGACAGCTTCAAATATTTGGGGTGTACTATAAGCAGTAACATGAGCTGCTGCCAGGAAGTCAAAAAGAGGATAGCAATAGCAAAGGAAGCTTTTAACAGAAAAAAGCATCTTCTGCGGACTTGTGGAAAAAGAACTAAGGAAGAGACAAATGAAGTGCTTTGTGTGGAGTGTGGAATTTTATGGGACAGAAATACGGAAATTACAACGAAGTGAAGAGAAACGACTAGAAGAATTTTAAATGTGGATATGGAGAAGAATGGAGGGTATGAAGTAGACAGACAGAATAAGAAATGAAGTATGTTAGAAAGAGTGAGTGAAGAAAGAATGATGTTGAAACTAATGAGGAAGAGAAAAATGAATTGGCTGGGTCACTGGCTGAAAATAAATTGCCTACTGATTAATGGTAACTCGAAAATACACCCCCATTTGCTCACCGGGTTCATTTACAGTTGGAGTATAGAGTTGCTCGGGTTTTAGTTTTCAATAGAGGGGGATGCAGATGCCCGAAATTAGTATTTACTAACTGAATATAATTTTTCTCAATCGAGGAGAGTATTGTTCCTTGTCTTTAATAATAATAATAATAATAATAATAATAATAATAATAATAATAATAATAATAATAAAAATAATTTATTTATTTATTTTATTTATTTATTTAGAATATTAACGTGCAAAACAACAGCACAAGGCCAATTAAAGTTTAGCACGATACAAAACAGAACAAAACAGCAAATGATGATGAATGAATGATAGAAAATGGCAATGAGATGAAATACAAACAATATAATAGTCTACATCAATCATAGATCAAATAAAATTATAAAATTAGTACAATAATAATGGAAATAGTCTACATTAATCAATTGACCAGTGCAAGAAAAAAAAAAGGACAAATAATTATTAAAATTAGATCAGTGAGTTAAAACTCAAAGATATGCTACACATTAAATGGATCCAAGTTGAATCCATGCAAATTAGCATATTTAATGCATCTGCAGACCGGAGAGAGAGATTTAGGATTCTTATTATAAAACAATTTATGAAATCTTAAACCATTAATAATAATAATAATAATAATAATAATAATAATAATAATAATAATAATGATGAACAGATGCATTATATGGGCCACCCATCACACATTATACGCAAAATAAAGGTCAGCGGAAGTAATGTTTCGATTAGCGTTTTTAGCATTCGATATTCGATAAGCATTAAATGCTACCAAATTAAAAAAAAACTAAATATAAAGTTTGAAGAGTTTGTTACTACTGATGTGATTTTAGTCACTTTGTATTATATTTTTGGTCCAGGGAAAATATTTTTTACTATTACTGCTGTTATTTCCATTTTGAAGTAGACTACAAGCCAACAATATAAAACTGACTGCTAATTTAGAAGTTGGCAACATATTTTATGTCGATTACAACAATACATACCGATAGTAGCATCCATACCATTCAACCAATAAGGATATTGGCCCCTATAATGCATCTGTGCCGATAATAATAATAATAATAATAATAATAATAATAATAATAATAATAAGAAGAAGAAACGGATGTATTATATTGGCTACTCATCACGCATTATACGCAAAAAAAGGTCAGCGGAAGTAATGGTTCGATTAGCGTGTTCAGCATTCGATATTTGATAAGCATTAAATGCTACCAAATTAAAAAATTAAATTAAAAAATTTAAACAGTTTGATACTACTGATGTGATTTTAGTCACTTTGTAATATATTTTTGGTCCAGGGAAAATACATTTTACTTCTACTGCCGTTATTTCCATTTTGAAGTAGACTACAAGCCAAGAATATAAAATTGACTGTTAATTTAGAAGTTGGCAACATATTTTATGCCGATTATAACAATATATACCGATAGTAGCATTCATACCTTCAACCAATAAGGAAATTGGCCGCTATAATGCATCTGTGCCAATAATAATAATAATAATAATAATAATAATAATAATAATAATAATAATAATAATAAGGAACATATACATTATATTGGCTACCCATCACACATTACACGCAAAAAAAAAAAAAAGGTCAGCGTAAGTAATGGTTCGATTAGCGTTTTTAGCATTCGATATTCGATAAGCATTAAATGCTACCAAATTAAAAAAATTAAATAAAAAAATTTAAACAGTTTGATACTACTGATGTGATTTTACAGTCGCGCTCAAACCTCCTGACCTTTCGCGAAAGCCAGTAACATGCGAGCGCGATGTTGTCACAACTACCCTCTCCGTCTCTGTCTCTCAGCGGCAGTACTTTTAAAACTGTGGAGCGCGACCCTTTACCTGAGGTTGGTTTGATAGAGAGATGCAGAAGACTTAATAATAATAATAATAATAATAATAATAATAATAATAATAATAATAATAATAATATTTCTCCGCTCCATCACTCTTTCATCATGTGATGACGCAGAATATCTGCATGGAAATATCATATGTACTTCGGTACATCAATATATATATGATATGCGTAATAAATCACTTTGTGATTTAAGACGGCGCCCATACCGTCGGATCCCGGCCAATCAGTCACTCATCTGAGTGCACCTCAACACATGTATGGACTTCGGTCCTGCGTTCATAGACATCTATGACGTAGTGCAGAGGGCGGCCACCAGAGGGAACCCCAGAGATGCAGCTTAATCTGAGACGATTCTAAACGGCGTCGGGATTGTATCCGGCGTGGCTTAGTGGATAAAGCATCAGCACGTAGAGCTGAAAACCCGGGTTCAAATCCCGGCGCCGGAGAGAATTTTCCTCCGCTCCATCACTCTTTCATCATGTGATGACGCAGAATATCTGCATGGAAATATCATATGTACTTCGGTACATCAATATATAAATAATATTTATTATTATTATCTTCAGACTGCATCGAATGAAATTAAAAGTCACAAAATATAGAAAAATTAGTTGAGTCAGACGTAACTCGCTGAATTTATATCATTTTTGTAAGTTTTACTTTTATTAGGGTTAATAAAATTGTCGAATAACACAAAGGCGTAGTTCGATCAAATAAATTGAATGATAGGATTAATTTTAAATAGTAATTTTCTGTACAAATGAATTGATTGAACTGACATGGCCCTAAATAGCATTATGTCCATGCTGTCAGAGCACATTCTTACAAAAATAGCGGTTATTATATGCCTCTGTTTCGTTTAAGGAAAATGATAATAAAACATACTTTTGTGCTGCAAATTTCTACTCCAGTGGCAGAGCTAATGGTGAGCCAACATCGTCGTCAGCCCCCTCGCCATCTGTTTTGCTGTCATCTGTGTCACTGTCTTCTTGTAAAATGTTTTCCCGATCTAACTCCTTAGCGAAATCTTCCTCTTGTAATTTCACCGCGTGTTTCATGCATTTTACCCAGTCCTCAAGTGTCATATTATCAAGTTCCTTATTTACAAGTTCTTCCACATCCGACATTTTAAAGTTTTGTTGTTTCTAGCTACCTCCCTTTTCACCCGGATCCAAATTAGTTCTATTGCATTATACTGGCAATGAGAAGGTGGGAGTCATCACTTCATGCCCCATTTCATTGGCCAGCTGATCAAGTTCATACATTTTTTTTCACTGCTTTTGAAAGGCAACACTATTTCCAAAAGTCCTGACTTAGTTTCTGATGGAGAAAAACTAACACCTTTATTTTTCAGCCATTCACTGTTTTCATCTTTTTTAGAGGAGGTATTTGGTGTTCTATTAATGCTAACGGAATGGTATGGAGCATTTTCCATTATAATTATACTCCCTTCCTCTAAATGATTTAGAAATCTGTTTAAGAACCAATCGCGAAATGATTGTGCCGTCATTTCTTCGTGATAATCACTGGTTTTCTTTGATCTGAATACCCATTTACTACCTGGAACGAAACCTGTTTCAGGTGATCCTACATGCAAACAATAAGTCTACCTCCCTTTCCTAAAGACACTTTAAGACCTCCATTTCTATTTGAGTCTTGCCAAACATATTTCAGAGAATGATTTTTGTTGACCCACGTTTCATCAAGGTAAAATGTGGGTCGATTGTCACCTGATGATCTGATCATCTGCATTTTGCGCAGAAACTTCAGTCTTGCGGCAACAATATTATTCCGTTCCATTATATATTTTCGCCCATCAATGGTTTTCCTGAAGCGGAATCCCAACCGATTCAATAATGTTTTAGTGGAAGAAACTGAACCTGAGTAATTAATTTTTTTTTCTAAGCAGTACGGTTAGTTTGTCAGCTGTCGGAAATTTTCCGTTATCGTAAAAGTAAAAAATTGTACGTCGTACAACGTCTTTTTGGAAGTCCGTCTAGATTTGTAACTCTTTTAGGAACATTTATATGCTTTCTAGGAGAATGGAACAATTTATCGGCACCCTGTGTTGCGCTCTTTTAACTTCTCTGCATACACGGGACACTATAGAGACACTTACAGAACACGCCTCGGCAGTCAGTGCTTGACATTTTGAAAAGTTAAGATTTTTACGCATTTCTTCGGAAGGGTATTTCCTAGAGAAATTATAAACACTAAACACCATCTTCCGAATTTTACTGCCATATCCACTCGATCCACCATTCCCACTTGTCCTGGGCTCACTAAGAAACATATTAATTGTTTTGAGAATGCCAAATTTCCAACACACGAAAAAGATATTACATTACACTTTCATATACCGCACTTTAAACAGAGCCAACTACACACAACACATCAGAAATCGAACTGACATTTCAATTTAGTAGTCTCTCTTCTCTCCTCTCCTCTCACAAAGAGATAACTCTGTTTATATTCTGAAGAGATCCTTTGTTTGAAGCTGTAAGTTTATGGTTCTCAAAATTCTTACATATAAACATTTCTTATCGCATCGCAGCTGTATAAACATCGTCCATTACTTCATTGCTGGAAGTCAGCACAAAAGCAATGAGACAGAGGTAACTGTGACGGAAAAAAATGGAAATCTTACGAAATTACGATGAAAACAGTACTCTTAATCAGAAACAACTCTCCGATTCATTAGAAATCCCATCATCCACATTAAGGACAATAATAAAAAATCGCGACTTAATCTCTGCAGCTGCGACGTCGGAAGGATGTAAGCGCAGGAAAGTGAAGGTGATAAACATGAGGACTTGGAAACACGCACGCGACAAATATCTATAAATTACTTTTTTCGAATGAATTGAGTACAGTATATATTTTAAATGTCTTTGACGTACAGTATAGTAATTACATAATGGAGTAATGCTTTATTGCCTTTCATGAATCATGTATTTCAATAAAGAAAAATGCTAATAGATACTGTATATAAGTCAAAATTAGTATACCCGTCTAATACGCGGTCCCTTGAACAGCGTCTTATCGGGGTTTTACCGTATTAACCCATAAAATTGGAACCACTGGGGGTAGAAATGTGATTTTTGTTTCTATGTGTTCAGAAAACATTAAGCATTCATCATATATGCATGCAGGGTCCCAACAACATACCAATTTTCCCAGCGCACTTGTTATTTGATTTTGAGATTTCTAAGCGGCGACTATGCGGCGGGCCTGCGTGCCCATATGTTGCAACGCAGCACTGCCGCTATTGGCTATTGCCGATAAGCAGACACACCTGCAAACGTCAGGAGGTTTGAGCGCGACTGTAGTCACTTTGTATTATATTTTTGGTCCAGAGAAAATATATTTTACCGTTACTGCCGTTATTTCCATTTTGAAGTAGACCACAAGCCAACAATATAAAACTGACTGCTAATTTAGAAGTTGGCAACATATTGTGACAGCTGCAACGGGGTTTGAACACGCGTCCAACAGGGCGCGCGGCAGACGAAACGCTGGTACGGGGAGCATCTGCATGCTGAAGGGCAGAGGGGGTTTATTACGTCAACGCGATGAGGGGAGGGTGCGCGCGCAACTGCTGCGTGCGGAGTGAAGGGGAAACGGACCCTCCCGACTCTTCCAGAAGTCCGTCGAAGTGGAGGTATCCAGATAATTCGAGAGAGCTATCTCTGCACACCCGTAGAAATTTCTCGCAACTATGATTTTGCTATAAAAGAAGAAACGCGGGCGAACTTGAGCAGTTTCAGTTTATTCAGTCAGTGAGTAAGCCAGAGCAAGCAAGCCAGTCTTGTGTACCGGAGTTCGACTCGATTGTGCGTCCGCAACTGTGTCAGCATCCGAAGGCCTGAGTTCGAGTGCAGTGCACTGCAGTTGGAGGGACCTGAGTTCGAGTGCAGTGAACTGTCTCTGAAGGTCTGTGGTTCGAGATACTGTGAGCTCGAGTGACTGAGCTAGTGGAACTGTGAACTGAGAACTGACAGTTCTGATTTGTAAATAGTGCTTGTAAATATTAGTTAAGATTAACAGTTCATTGTTGTTCGTAATAGTCCAAGTAAATTGTCATTGTCGTCAGTGGAGTGCACTAACGAATACTGTGTTACTGTGTAGAAAGTGAAGAGTTATTGTTGGAAGAACAAAGTTACATTGTTGTTGAGTTGAAATAAATTTACAATATTTCATGTCGATTATAACAATACATATCGATAGAAGAATTCATACCATTCAACCAATAAGGAGATTGGCCCCTATAATGCATTTGTAATAATAATAATAATAATAATAATAATAATAATAATAATAATAATAATAATAATAGCAATTGTTTTTGCCTACCAGCAATAAAAATTATATTGCAGACATGACACGTAACAAGAAAGTTTGTGTATCATGGCTGAAGAAATTCCTCATTTTCTGCAGCTCCTGCAATAAACGTTAGTTGTAAAATAGAAACAATTTAGACTCCTTAGCCATAATTGTAACAGAAGAACATCTCTTGATGTAATGTGCATTAACTCCTACCTCCTGGTAAACGCCCGGAGATTATACGATTATAATACGCTCTTGTCTTCCAATTAACTTCCACAACACGGTATAGCATCCTATCTGGAACACGGCGCGACCTTCACTAGTACCGGCAGCGAAATCGAGTTAAGGTCTGCAAGTGCCGAAAACTTATCTATCATTACGCAACAGTCCAGGTTTCGTGACCGATGTGTAACAGCGCGTGGCTATGTAAGTATTCGCTTCACGGTTCTCTGAGTTGGGAACACGGATTTAAACCTTGTCGAACATCGGTAGATATCGTTCCTGATGGGCCTCAGAATTTACCCTTGGAGTTGGTATTGAACTTGCCACTGCCAATTAGATAGCTTATTAGAAGGAAATGATTTCTATGCAAATACATATTTACTAATGAAGCTAATATCAATTATATTTTGCATTATCTTTATGTTTCACAATGTGTAGAGTTGAAAAATGCTACTTTTATTTCTCATATTTCTCTATATTTCAAATTTCAGTACAATGCTGACACTAAACAGGGCATCATTGTGGACCCCACGATACGTTTTGAAGTAGTATGTCATCAGTCAGCCGAGGTGCACCTTAAAAAGAAGTCGATCTATGAGCCTACAGTCAAATATTTCAAGCTGAAATATACCTTAATTCACGTTGAGGTATTAGGCTTGCTCATAGGTGCTTTTTTCGAAGAATTTCGACGGCAGTTTCCTCTGCCAACATCTCTGAGGGATGACATTGTGATAATTGTGTTAAAAAAATCCTGCCAAATCCTAATTAATCACATGGTGCCACATTAATAGCAATTGTAATTTTTCACACCCTTTTCTATATTTCCCTTCTTTAAAATTTAATATCTATGTTTACATATGTATAATAATTTGGGAGGGGGATATACTGTGTAAGTAAGGGCTACCCTCAATGGGGGGCAGTTTAATATTATTATTGTTTTAATTAATTTCCACATATTTTCCATATTTAATATTATATTAAGCTTAAGGGGTTAGGTACAGCTTACAGCAGTAAAATTTTAGAAATATTCTACATTTTTTCCTCCATTACTGTATCTTGTACAATAATGAAAATAGGTATGTGTAAAACATTGTCCTTTTGCTATATCAAAAAAAATATTTTTGCGATTTAAAAAAGTTATATATATATATATATATATATATATATATATATATATGTATATTTTTTTTAATTAAAAATGATGGCAGTTTACTGTGCAGTGATGAAGCGTTTCCCACATAACTCAAAAACTATCCAACATTCTGTGATGAAATTTTTTGTGTGTATTTATGCATGTCATATCTACAATACGATGCAAGATCACTTCTCTACGTTTGATAGATTGTGATAAAAAATAAGTTCATTTAAAAAATGGTCAAATATCAGTATTTTCTTATAACACAAAAAAAAATATTATTTATTAAGGAATGTAGTTGAAAGAGCATGATATTATAAACATGAGTTTCAGCAATAAAATAAAAGAGAGAGAACATGAAAAAGTTAACAAGTTTATAAGTTATGAGGGAAACGCTTCATCACTGCACGGTAAACTGCCATCATTTTGAATTTTGAAATATATATATATATATATATATATATATATATATATATAGGCTATAATTATTTTAAATCGTAAAAATATTTTTTGATATAGCAAAGAGACAGTGTTTTACACATACCTATTTTCATTGTTTATTTATTATTTATTTATTTATTATTTAACAATATATAGTAATGGAGTAAAAAAATGTTGACTATTTTAAAAAATTTTACTGCTGTAAGCTGTACCTAACCCCTTAACAATAAAATAAAATAAAATTCCATTAGCTTTTAAAAATACATCTCAACAATAGAGTTTTAAACATTTTCAGTAATTCCTTTAAAACCAGAGTTATTTGAAAATTAACAGTCCTCTCAAGCAAGTTAAACTGTATTATTTTAATTTTGAAGTTTGTAACAGAAAACAGATGTGCAGGTCCACAGTTACATGCCAGTTAGAATACACATTAGTTCAGTTCTGTTAATTATTCTATAGAGACGGTAAATATGCTAAAAGTACCACATTCAACTACTTTAAAATTAAAAAGTTACATTTCAGAATTTAAAGACAATGGTTTGTCAACTGACAAAATATTATTTTGTAATTTGTGCCAGTGTGCTGTATCGTCTACACAAAAGTTCCTGGTACAACAACATAATATTCAAACCAGTAAACATCAGGCTAACAAACAACGAAATTCCAACCAGAGACAATTGTTTTTAACAGAACCAACAACATCGAATGTAAGGTCCGAGCTCAACATCGATCTGTGCCATTCTCTCATCTCTGCTTACATTCTTCTCTACAAATCATTGTTATGGTAACAGGCAATAAAAACTGTATACGGTTTGAATTTCACATAGAAAATAGTACAATAAAAGATAAGGTACGTCCATTATATTCTTTGTTTAGTTCGATTAAATTGTATTAATATTTAATATAGATAGTCATTTTTTATGAACAGTAATCTCACTAGAGGTTTTGATTTATCTAGAGAAAATCAAAACTCGAGTGGGATTTAATTGACTATTACATTGATGACGTACTCCAGTGGTACCATCATGATAATGCACTCCTCTCTTAGCTATGGTCCAGGGTAAATCTATCTAAGTGTCTACCTATATACTACAGTAAAAAGCTTATGTAAGGCATACCAAAAGCCTGAACAAACAAAATCAAACCAAACCTAATCTGTCATGAAATCATGACCCTTACGAAAATTCTCTAATTTATCTTTCTATATGTTGGCAGCATTGTGATATGCATTTGAAATCCCATCTATTGGATATAGTCACAACTGTTGAGAATGTAAGGGATGATTTTGTGTGAAATGTTTGAGCGGATTTGTGGAAATGTATTGTATGAAACGCGCTATATACTGGATGTTCAGTTCAAAGTGTGTCATGGCTCGCTGTATGCCGTCATATGGCTAGTCGATGAGCCTAGAGAATTCAATCTTCCTACATTTCCGCAGAGGTGTATTACCTATGCGTTAGAGAAGTTGTCTAGCAAGTACGGCGTTCATTCTGAAGAGTACTTACCGATACGTACGGTAACGCCTGTAGTGGCAGGAATGTAAACTGTTTGGAAACATGTACTGAGGTGGGTTGTTTTTACTGTCGGGATATGTGGAGAGGGTTAAGACGATTTCTTACGTATTTGTTGACATTAACTTAGACGGTCAACATGGACATGGAGCATTTGATTTGTGTTGTGGAATGTTTCCGTACGCAACCGATGATAACAAAATGATAACAAATACGACTTGGCCGCGCAAAACACAGTTCGAAAGAGGTTATGGTAGCACACAGACTTTACAAACCGCCATCTGTTGCTACGACGTTCAAGTTATACCGTACACGTTCTCAAGTTCAGATTGAACGCCTTGATTAATAGACAACTTCTCTGACATAAAAGCTGAAACTCGTTTCAAATCGTTGATTCATAACAGTGACGTTATGACACACTTTGAAATTAACACCCAGTACAATTAATTTCTGCCGCGTGTTTGTAAATTTATTCCATTTCTCAGTTCATTTGATCATGAAATAGCGCAAATCAGACATTGTCGTGTGTAGCAGGATACAGAAGTTTCAATAGTAAACTTGTGTTAAATGTGTTTGATAACTCTGCGAAAAAATGCATGATCTAACGAACTTCTCGTTTCTTCTGATTGCACGTTGTAATTAGCTATATTCTTTATCATTCTTGTGTAAGGTTTCCAGACGTATTGAAAAAAAATTACGGGACACTTATCAGTTTTCATTGAGTAAGTTTATTATGCGCACCCATGAAAATCCAATCTTTCAGTTTAGTAAAGTTTACTACACAAACACTTTACTAACTAATTAAGAGTAAGTAAATAAATACTAAACAAAATTGCTAGGGAGCATATTTGCATTCAGTTTAAGCTTCTTTAGGCCCTATGTAAGTTACCTGCAAATTGTTTTTACTGAGTTATTACAGAATAGCTACAAAATACACTATTCACGTGACAATATTTCTTATAAATCAATCCGCCTTGGCCTTGCAACATTTCTCTGAAGAATTAATGTCACTTAACAACTGTTTATTTTGAAGAATCGTGTATGAAAAGCAACACCGTCCTCACTGAAGAGTGATTTCCAACAAGCATTGATTTTACTGTTTTTACAGACAATTTATTTTCTCATCAGTCCATAGAGTTTTCATGCGAGAAAATAATCTTTCGACACACGTATTTGTTCCATGGATACACATAATGAACTCCACTACCCTCTTCAAATTTGAGAGCTCTCCTTCAGTACTTTTAAAAACACCCACCCAAACTTCATCTGAAAGTTTTGTGTTGCCATCACTTGCCTTGAGAAATTAATAACTCACAATAATATTGTTTCATAATAGTCAATCTACAATGCAATGATGAAGTGCGATGTTTGTAATGTGTGATGTAGAATAGACATTCTGTCAGTGCCTACTTCATTTTCAACGATTATAATTATCAGAGAAACATCCATGTCGTAGGCAGGATTCAAACCTAAGACTGTGTCACATGAAGCGACATTACTGTATCGTTACAAATACAGTTCCCTTTGTTCTGTCAACCATTTTAAAACAAACACGAGATTGGTGATGCTTTTGACATTGTATTTGCAGGACATAAAATATTACTTACTGGCCGTGAATAGAATGGATATGGTACTTGATTTATAACACGAAATCTGTACCTTATTCCTTTCATATGTTCATTCAACTTCCCATGCAATTTCGCGAATAAATCCACTCGTTTGTCATCAAGGCTGATAAGATGAAATAGGTTTCACATTTTGACTGAAATTTATCGTTGCAGTTCTTTTTTTGACAGCTTTATATTAAAAATCACTCATCTGATATCAGGTCGATGTTGTTGTTGTATAAAGTTAAAACGAGAAAATGTACGAAATTCAACGCGTGACAAAAGACGCTAAATAATATGGAAATGCTATCATGAAATTAAACAAAGGAACTTATGAGAAGAACCCATCACTTGAATGAATAAATCACTGAATGAAGAATTTATAGATGGATAGACTGGTAGGCTATATGGATGAAAAAAGTAACCGTGAATAAATTAATAAAATAGAATGAAGTATGTTTGGGTGAATGGCGAATTGTTTAATTGATTAATTAATTTTAATAATTAACGTTCGGACATCTTTCATTATACTATAACACAAAATTATACTGTAATTTAGAGATATCCAGTAAGAAATCTGAAGTCATGGTCTTCAAAGGTAAATTTCGAACAAGAACTGTTATCGTGATAGATCAGAACGTTATTCTGGGTAAACAATCCTCCGCGCGTCCGCTTTCACTGTTTGTGGATCTTGGGCGAGACAAGCCGATAACCGCGGTGAACGAGTGTCAGGAAGACCGCAGTAAATATACCTACAGTTTAAGCTGGAGAACCACCTCTTATCGGCTGTCCGCTACTGCTTATTCATAATATTAGCAGCTACCTTCCATATCTGGAGGCCGTCTCCTCTATCCGCAACCTGAGGACACGTCATGCCGTGGTGATAGGAACCCACAATACATATAATAATAATAATAATAATAATAATAATAATAATAATAATAATAATAATAATAATAATAAAACTTCACAAAGATACAGATATACATGTTTTAATTACCGGTACTATTAAACGATATAGGGCTACATTGAGATAATATAAAAGCATCAAAACTAAGTAATGTACTGTATTGTGCAGTGTTACCCTAGCACAGTAAACTGAACGTAGACTAGCAAGAAAGGTCAGCTATGGCTGATAGCCTTCCATGTTCGGACATGAAATGGAGTTTATATTAAAATAATCAAAACGTTATCGAATAGAAATCCATCGAATAATTCGATCATTGAAAACTAAGGTTGTTTAATCTTTGGAAACAGACGAATGTATTTATTCAGTTTACAAATCAGAACAAAAGAACGGAAACTATTAAGTACTCCTATCGATATATTTATTCTATTAATGACTGGGTTAAATTTAGTAGGTAATGGTCACACACTATTAGGAGATCAGACATGCGCAGAAAGTTTCCTCACCATCTGGTAATTATGTTACTGCGCATCTAATTCCACTGGCCAAAAACAACAGTTCATGCTGTAAAACACGTACAATACCTATTACTAGATTTATTTATCTGATATGCACATTTGCATCCAGACGAAATGTAGTATATTCGATTAGTAATAATAATAATAATAATAATAATAATAATAATAATTATTATTATTATTATTATTATTATTATTATATATTTGTAAAAAGTTAATTTTATACTTTACTGCGAAAATGATAAATACTGTTAAATGAAATACAGATTAACTCTTCGTATGGAAAAATGACAATTTTTAAATAAGAGAATGATGGCAGTTCAAAGAATCACGCAAAAATTATGCCACCTTATGAACACATTGAAGAAGTCAATTTAACAACCTATCTTTAACAAAATATTTTATGGCGATAAACAGAACGAAAACATTAACCAACAACTTAAAAAAGTCACCGATAATTTTATCTATCATCATGGATACGTTACGTGAACTAGAATACGAAAAATGACGTCAAAATTTAGATAAAATGCACACGGAATCTCCAAATGGTTCCCACGAAAACGGATTGTTTCAAAATTTATTAAGGAGGTCAACACAAACAAATATTTCAGTGATTTTAAATGCATTATTTTTTTCTTTCTACGGGAAGAATATATCATAAAAACGTCCAGCTAGTGTATAGCCACTCCTGCGTTGCTCACAACGCATCCTTTCTAGAATTCTTCCGTATCGCCTGCATTTCCATACAGTCTGTGTTTTGCTTCGAGATTTATGGGAATAGAGTCTGGCGTAAACGTGAACATAGATTACGGAATCGTGAGGACGACATATCCCAGAAATTGCGCGGAAACAATAAAGCGAGCGTGAAAGCAAACAGTGGTTCACAACCTTCCTCTAAATAAAGGTGTCGAAACGTGCTCAAGAGGTCTCGAAACGTGCATCTCTCATAAAAATTTAAAATTCATTTTCTGCCTATGCAAAGCAACTCGGAGGAAGAAGAGTTTTCAAATCAATGCTCTTAAATTGCTACGTACAGGCTACATTTCAAATCTTTCCTTTTTAATATCTACATACAGTCATGTATAGGAGACTAGAAAGCGTTACATATCTTAGTACGAACATACAGTTCCATGGTAGAGTGTAACAGTTCAGTTGCCTAACATTCCTATTCTAAGAGTCATTGATGTACAGGTGTAATGACCACGCAAATTGAAGGGAACAATACAACACAATGAAACGATTAAAAAACGCAAAATACGTTTTATGATTAAATGCACGGTTAATTAGAAGATTAAAGGCCCATTCACCAGTGGCAGCTCGTAGGTATTGAATTAAGGGGGGCTGCATACAAAGTAAACCAAGCAACTTAGTTTATTTAAAGATTAGTTCCATACGCCTTATCTTGTAAGTGTCTTTAAATGAGACAGGCTCATGTTAGTAGATTTACTGGCATTTAAAAGAATCCTGCGGACAAAATTCCGGCACACCGGCGACGCTGATATAATCCCTGCAGTTGCGAGTGTCGTTAAATAAACCGCAATTTAATTTTTTATATGCAGATTTGAACCTTAGAAATATCTAACTGGCGATGTTGTAGTTGGTTGTATAATATATATATATATATATATATATATATATATATATATTCAAGAGTACGCACCAGGGCGCTTGCCTCATTTATTGCGATGTTAGATGTTTCAGATTCCATTATGGTTTGAAAACATTCTAGCAGTGGCTCCTTCTTCTCATGAATAGCATTTACTGTTCTTATTTTAAATCCATCTTGTTGCCCCAGCTGATGGAATTGTCTTTGAAACACATTAATCTAATACAGACTGTGTGGAGATCGAGAGAAGAAAGCAGGGATACTGGCTAAATTATCAAAAAATATGCGAGCCTTTGTATTTTGTTTAGCGGCTTTTTCCATTATGAGATTCAACTCATGGGCACTTAATTTCACATTTCTCCTGAATTGTTAAGATACTGAACTGAATAGACTGTAAATACTGTAGAGGATTAAACACTGTCGTACTTGTTATACTCACAACGTTAAAGAAAATGGATTTAAAACTGCGTGCTACTGACAAACTGCTGCAAATGTTGCAGCGCCTGGAAACTCTGGATTCATGGCAAGGGGTTAGCAGGGAGGAGGGGTAAAACTAACGCGCAAAACATCCGAGACGAGACTGGCAGCTCCAGGGGAGGAAGTGGCTTCACCCTGTAGTCCTTGTCTCTGGTTTCGCTCTGGCAGCACCAGGGGAGGAAGTGACTTCACTAACAATTGCGTGCATGTCATTGAGAGCGAAATTTTTAAAAAAATTCGAGCCGTTAAATAGAGACTGTGTAATAAATGTTTTTCACAACATAAAACGAGACAAGGGCCACAAATGTCTGGGGGTGCGGCAGCTCCTCAGCCCCTCTTCGAAAGCCGCCCCTGCCATTCACAATGAAAATTAAACATAACCGTAACATAAACACAGAAGTTTGCGCCCAGGCTACCAAATGGGATCATTCACAATGATTCACATAAGCATCTGGGTGTTTGTGTGGGTGAATAGAGGTTTCGATAGAGAGAATTAATGAATAGTTATTTATTGCTTTAATTTATCGAAAAAGTGTAGTAGTAGTAGTAGTAGTAGTAGTAGTAGTAGTAGTAGTAGTAGTAGTAGTAGTAATAGTAATAATAATAATAATAATAATAATAATAACAATAAAAATAAAATTTCACAAAAAATGATAAATACTATTAAATGAAATACAGATTAATTCTTCGTATGGAAAAATGACAATTTTTAAATAGGAGAATCATGGCAGTTGAAAGAATCAAGTAAAAGATATACTACCATTACCGTAAGAAGTTAACATAAAAGTTTGCAAACTCCAAACTTTCATGCTTATGCTTACGTAATTTTCAAACAGAACACAATCGTGGAGCGCTGAAGTGTACGACAGAATATGAGGAAATGGCATCGTTGTTATGTTTCCATGGTTACCAAATATCTTTGCTGTTATGTTTAAGTTCCCATCGTGAATGATGGTATGACTTCTTGATTTTACCGTAACGTTTATATTCTTAAGTTAACGCTTACGTCTGTTTAATTTTCATTGTGAATGAGCCTTAAGTTGAAAGTTTTAGATATCTGGCAACACTGCCGCTAACCTCTGCAGTCCACGATTATGACAGACTGGTAATACACAGCAGGTATCAGACACGTTTTGATTCGAACAAATGTAACATTTTTGTTTGAAATATCTCAAAGAATAATCCCCCGAAATTAATTGCATTACTTAAGATTCACTCAGTATGCATATGTATATATATATATATATATATATATATATATATATATATATATATATATATATATATATATATATATTCATTCATTCATACATAGTGCTCTGCCCAAGAACAGGTCTTTCACTGCAAACCCAGGATTCTCCAGTCTTTCTTTGTAAGCAGATCGTCATGTACTGGTTCTTCGCTTGGTTGTGCAGTAAAACTTGTTCAAATGAAAATTTACATTCCACGTGACTTCATTGTCGCAGGTGTTTAAAAACATTCAGTTTTATTTCTATGAAATCAGATCGCACTAGCAGCATTGTCTTCGCAGAAGTTCCATGACCTCAACGATGCGTGACTTTATTGTCACAGATGTCTAAATATATTCATTTTTCGTTCTACTATATCGGAGTAAAAGTGGTAAAATTCTTAACGACATCTAGACGACGCGTAGCTTATTATCGCCCTGGCTCCTGAAAAAATACATACGGCTAATATGTACACAGAGCAGCAGCTATAGGTCCACCAACTTCTTATTACTGATGGAAATGAGGTCGCTGCTATAGCTACAAACAGGAAACATGCAACGAACTCAGTAGTTCGGACTCCTGCCGTCAATAATCGGAACTTGGCTGGCCTATAGCCTCATGTTAAAGTGGAAAACGACCCAATTTTTACACCAGGGACAAGTATCCACTTTCGTCGCAGCAGTTTTATGTCCTCAACAATTATTAACTAATTATTGGTTTTATTTCTGACATATTTTTTATATTTCTTGAACATTATACTTATTTTTTTCACAGGGAAATTTTAAAATTATACTATTTCGTTTATACGAGTATAACGTCATTCCATTTTCGGCTAATGAAGTGTAGTGAAATTTTGAATTCCAACCAATCACAGTCACACATCGCGATAATTCCTGCAGCTCGATTGATCGCTATCAATTTATCGCATGGTCATTCTTTTGTTTGGTCAGTGTCGCCAACTGTTTCCATGTAAAACGATGAACATGAATTCATTGTACCAAATAAAGCGCGAAATCCTACTTCCACATCTACATCTTCATCTTCTAATTCCATGTCCATTGTATCTAAAGAAAATTACACTTCATAACAATTGTTCATTTATTTAATGTATTAATCAGGTTATTTGTAATTATACTATAAAATGTTTAAATGAAAATATGATTTCAGCAGATAATGAAAACGTATTTCTGTTATAATAACAAGAGAAAAGCAGTACATGTAATTAACATTGTTAAACCTGAATTTCGCTTTTCTCAGTTGACATTACTGAATAACATTAAACTTCTTTATTGCAGCAATTTTTTTTTTCGTTGTTGGTAACTCTATAGCATCTATTAGATGCTTTATGGTTGTGCTAACAGATGGAATTACTTGTCAAAAATGTAACGCTGAAACGTGTGTTCAGTCCTGATGTATTTTTATATTTGTGATGATTGGTTAATTAATATTAACCCGGCACACTCACAATCACACTCATATTCATACAAATTTCCAGACTCTAGACACCCAGGGAATTCTTCTTCTTCAAGAAAAATTCACCGAGAGCCGAGCCCGGGAATCGAACCCGGGACCCCCTGATCTGGAAGCCAGCATGCTGACCAACAGACCACGGAGGCAGTCGCAGTAATCGTTATTCATCTATTTCGACTTCACAATGTCTGAATAGGCTAAGTATTCATAAATATACAATTATTAATATTTTGTGAGGTAATTTTCAGGATATATAATTCACATTTCTATTTTATTCACGAAATAGTCCTAATAAATGTCCCTCGGGGTCCGAGATTTCTATAGATAATAAATCAAGCAAAACAAGAAAAGATGTTATTACATGCATTTAAATATGAAAAATAAATATATTTAGACCTACTGTACGCATTTAAAAGGGAAAAAACCTTCAAAATTTGCATTTATGCAAAATAAAGTTATCTCCATTCGAACGTTAAAAACCATGATCGACAAAGATCCACTTTTACTTTTTCAATATGTGAAATCAATAAAAACATGCATTTGCATGAAGTTCCGCGGTATAGTAATGACCTATAAAAAATTACCGTAGCAAAGCACTTAAAATGGCACGTAAATATGTTTACGGTCTGCCAGACTCTGTCTTATTTATTTTTTTTTTCAGCACTGCTTTATCGTTTTGTACCACATTTAAAAAGCATCGCATGCTGTCTTAATATCCAGCTAGTATTCTACGCTAATTAGTCGTGTCTTGCAACATGATTAATGTATCTTAATAACACTCGTGATGGCAATATATTAAGTGTAACAGTGCTTGCAACACAACGCCACAAAACTGGTCATAGACTGGTATCCAGTTTGCTCCCTCCATATGAATAGAGGATGGAAATACGGAAATTAAAAGAAGGCGAGAGTGGAACAGCATTATTTATAAATACAGGCACTGTCACAACCCATTTATTCCATACTATCTCCCCAAAAGTAGACAGGGCCTCGCCCGCAGGGAATTTATAAACCTTTCAGACACTAAATGAACAAAATTCGTCCACATTACTTAACCTTTAAGCCATCACTTCTGACGTTCTGGTAGACGTTGACATCATTTGTTTTTTTCTTTTACGCTATGATGGCGAAGTACCGCATTATTAAAATGACAGTAAATAAGCGACCCACACATATTTCAATACTCCGGTAGGCTACCTTTCAGCCGATTTTAATATTCTTTTAATTAAAGCCTAACCACAGCGTATTCTGAAAGTGTAATTTTCCTCTCTTCAGTGGTATATAAATAGTTAACTTTGCATATAAATGAGAAGACACATTTCTTTGTTTTTATTACTTAGTATACTCATTATACGCAAATACGCGCTATATGCATTCTGATAAAGCAAAATAATTCCATAAAAATACACGTTTTCAGCATCCCTAATACAGAAAAATGGCTCCAGGCAAATGCACGCTTTCAGCATTCTATACAGAAAAATGATTCCAGGCAAATACACGCTTTCAGCATTCCTGAAAAATAAAAATGGTTTCAGGCAATTACACAAATTCAAATTTATTTACAATTTACATTTGAAATGAATATATATATGTATGGATACCCAAAATGTGCATACGCTCGTGCTCGGGTACAGTCCAGTAGTCTACATAAATTTTACAGGGATCAAATAATAATGCTGATGATTGAAATAATAGTAACAATAATAATAACAATAATAATAATAATAATAATAATAATAATAATAATAATAATAATAATAGCATAATCGTGACAGAAATGATACAAAGATTGTAATACAAAATAATTTATTAATAATAATTGTGATAAAACAAAATTTTTGCAATAATAAAATAAATACTAAGACGATTAAAATAACGCTTTCAGCATTCCTGGCACAGAAAATCTGTTCCACGTAAATACACGCTTTTAGCATGCCTGATACAAAAAAATGGTTCCAGGCAAATACATGCTTTCAGCATTTCTGATACAGAAAAATGGTTCCAGGCAAATACATGCTTTCAGCATTCCTGATACAGAAAAATGGTTTTAGCAAATACATACTTTCAGCATTCCTGTCATAGAAAAACTGTTCCAGATAAATACATGCTTTCAACATTCCTGATACAGAAACATGGTTCCAGGCAAATACACACTTTCATCATTTCTGATATAGAAAAATTGTTTCAGGCAAATACACCTTTCAGAATTTCTGATACAGAAAAATGGTTCTAGGCAAATATATACTTTCAGCATTCCTGATACAGAAAAATGGTTTCAGGCAAATACACACTTTCATCATTTCTGATATAGAAAAATTGTTTCAAGCAAATACACCTTTCAGAATTTCTGATACAGAAAAATGGTTTTAGTCAAACAGATACTTTCAGCATTTCTGATTCAGAAAAATGGTTCCAGGAAAATATATACTTTCAGCATTCCTGCTACAGAAAAATGGTTTCAGACAAATGCATACTTTCAGCATTCCTGTCACAGAAAAACTGTTCCAGATAAATACACGCTTTCAAGATTCCTGATATAGAAAAATGGTTCCAGGCAAATATATACTTTCAGCATTCCTGCTACAGAAAAATGGTTTCAGACAAATACATACTTTCAGCATTCCTGTCACAGAAAAACTGCTCCAGATAAATACACCCTTTCAAGATTCCTGATATAGAAAAATGGTTTCAGACAAATACATACTTTCATCATTCCTGCTACAGAAAAATAGTTTCAGACAAATACATACTTTCAGCATTCCTGTCCCAGAAAAACTGTTCCAGATAAATACATGCTTTCAAGATTCCTGATATAGAAAAATGGTTCCAGGCAAATATATACTTTCAGCATTCCTGCTACAGAAAAATGGTTTCAGACAAATACATACTTTCAGCATTCCTGTCACAGAAAATCTGTTCCAGATAAATACACGCTTTCAAGATTCCTGCTACAGAAAAATGGTTTCAGACAAATACATACTTTCAGCATTCCTGTCACAGAAAATCTGTTCCAGATAAATACACGCTTTCAAGATTCCTGATATAGAAAAATGGTTCCAGGCAAATACATACTTTCAGCATTTCTAATACAGAAAAATGGTTCCAGGCAAATATATACTTTCAGCATTCCTGATACAGAAAAATGGTTTCAGGCAAATATATACTTTGAGCATTCCTGTCACAGAAAATCTGTTCCAGATAAATACACGCTTTCAAGATCTCTGATATAGAAAAATGGTTCCAGGAAAATACACACTTTCATTATTTCTGATATAGAAAAATTGTTTCAAGCAAATAAATACATACTTTCAGCATTTCTGATATAGAAAAATGTTTCCAGGCAAATACATACTTTCAGCATTTCTGATACAGAAAAACGATTCCAGGCAAGTATAGACTATACTTTTAGCATTCCTGACACAGAAAAATGGTTTCAGCCAAATACATACTTTCAGCATTTCTGTCAGAAAAACTGTTCCAGATAAATACACGCTTTCAACATTCCTGATACAGAAAAATGGTTCCAGGCAAATACACCTTTCAGGATTTCTGATACAGAAAAATGTTTCAGGCAAATACATACTTATATTGTATATCATGGCAGTTGACATTGGACATATACGTCAACATATATGCCTAACATGGAGTCAGGCCATAAAGGGAAACATTGAAGGAGGAGAATTCGATCCGGTGCCGGGCGTAGCTCAGTGGTCAGAGCGCTTGGTACGTAGAACCAAGGACCCAGGTTCGACCCCTGACGCCGGAGTGAATTTTTCTCCTCAAACATTAAATACATACTTTCCTGATACAGAAAAGTGGTTTTAGCCAAATACATACTTTCATCATACTGATAAAGAAAAGTGGTTCCAGGTAAATGCACGATTTCACTATTCCTGATACAGAAAACTGGTTCCAGGTAAATACATTATTTCAGCATTTCTGATACAGAACAGTGGTTTCAGACATTATATTCTATTAGTAGCCATTGAAAGGAGAGTCTGAGGTTGGGGACTACTCTCACAAGTAGGCCGCTTGGGTGGGCCCATTGTACTATCCGGAATGAAATGATGTGCTTGCCCGAAGGCCATCCGCGCCACCTCCGAACTGCTTTATAGCCTAGCGTAGACAACACTGTAGTCCCTTAACCCCAGCTCCCACGAGAAGGACTATGAGTCCCAGGAGAGAGACCACGTTACATAACACTACCACCCGCAACTAATGACTATATAACATGGGGTCCAAGTTCAGTGGCGACCAGCTGCCAACTCTATCGGAGATAGCCCAAAATTTTGGAAAGAAACGGAGTTGATAAATGATGATGACGATGATGATATCCAACGCCGAAAGTTACCCAGAAATTCTGCTTTTATTTGTAAAGGGAAAGCTTTGGGAAATACTTCAATCTTGTAACTTCCTCCAACCAGTATTTGAACCCGAGTCCGATCGTTTCACGGTCAGACGTGCTAACCGTTACTCTACAGCAGTGGACAGTTCCAGACATGCTGTCTCTCTGTCTCCTAGATGTTCAGTCAAACTTGCTCTTACTGTCTATAAATTTAGCATATTAAATCGCTTATTTTATTTATTTATTTATTTACTAGCTGTACCCGTGCGCTCCGCTGCACCCGTTAGAAATAAATATAATTACATAATTAAAATAGGACATTTGATTCAGGGAACATTCGTATTTGATAGAAGGATAAATCGTTTTATTATGTTATTTAATTTAAATTGTATTAAACAAATGAAAATGCGATCATTTTGATCCAGTCACAAAAATTATTTTAGGAAATACAGGAAACGAATGGCTATCAAGTTTTTGTGCATAAGAAGCTATTTTAATCTTACCTGTCCTCGATTCACTCAGAAGTTACTGTAATAACATTATAGCATTATGTCCATCTAGAGAAACTACACTTTCCAATGGTGAATTAATAATTAATTATACAAATCGGTTAATTTATCTTCCGATATTACTTCATACAAACACAGAAACATTATCTGTAGGCTATCTTTCATAGCTTTCGATTGTTGTTGTCCAAGGCCCCTTATAGACGAAGTCATTTGTGTTTTATTTCATTACACCGCCTTAGATCGCATTGTTATTGTAATTTTGAAACTCATTTATCTCATTAAATATCAGTCCTATCAAAATTTTGCATGGAATAAAACTTATCGGAAATTATTTTTAAAGAAACTTTTGTTATGTAATATTTTTCATTAAAATGAATAATAAGGGAGATATTTCTATTTATTTAATTCGGGCCCCCTCATAAACCCACTTTTAAATAAAAAATTTTGAATGCCATATAGCCTAAATTCTAAGTTACAACGAACTTAATTTATATTCCAATTTTCATATAAATCGGTTCAGCCATTATCACGTGAAAAGGTAACAAACATCCAGACAGACAGACAGACAGACAGACAGACATACAAACAAAAATGTCAAAAAAGCGATTTTCGGTTTCAGGGCGGTTAATTATATATGTTAGGACCAATTATTTTTGGAAAATCGAAAATTACCAGAAAAATTTCGGCTACAGATTTATTATTAGTATTTATTTATTCATTCATTCATTCATTCATTCATCCATCCATCTATCCATCCATCCATCCATCCATCCATCTATCCATCCATCTATCCATCCATCTATTCATCCATCCATCCATCTATTCATCCATTCATCCATCTATTCATCCATTCATCCATCTATTCATCCATTCATCCATCTATTCATCCATTCATCCATGTATCTATCTATCTATCTATCTATCTATCTATCTATCTATCTATCTATCTATCTATCTATCTATCTATCTATCTATCTATCTATCTATCTATCTATCTATCCATCTATCCATCTATCCATCTATCCATCTATCCATCCATCCATCCATCCATCCATCCATCCATCCATCCATCCATCCATCCATCCATCCATCTATTTATTTATTTAATTATTTATTTATTTATTTACTTAACCTGGTAGAGATAAGGCCATCACGCCTTCTCTTCCCCTCTACCAGGGGATTACAACTACAATATTAAGAATACAATTACAATTATGTTAAAGGCATCGAAACATGAGTGGCTGTCTTTTAACACAGTACAAAACAATGAATTATGTCCTGACCCAGAAGTGACGCGAGGATGACAGGAAGAATTCTCAGCCCAAAAGTACTTGAAATTAGCTACGTGCGAGACTGCTGGCACCGAGGATGGAATCTTTCGTCTCTCCCTGCTTGCAAGCGAAATTCGAGATAAAATTCCTGTGGGATAAAACAGATATCGAAGCCTTAATCGGAATTGATACTGAGAGGGTAAGAGAAAAAATGGTTGAAATAAAAGACGGAACCCGTACAAGCACAGACTGCGTTGCTAAGTGACGTAGCGGGCTTCCCAATCCCCAGACAATTGAACATCACCTGCTTGCAGCATAATAGGCTTTCTATCCATGTCGATAAGGTGCGATCTACGCATAAATCGTGCGACTTCCTATTGACTTCGTATCAAAGGTGTACTTTACGAAAGTATAGTCACATTAAAATACTGTAAATACCATCAAAGATCTTTGGACCCAATAGCTCGTTCCACCCTTATACCAATGAAGATTTTAATCAGCAGTAAAAGGTCAGACGTAGTAAAATTCCGTAATTTTGTGGTCAGAATGATGAAGGAATGACACTTAAGACAGAAAAAGTGAAGAAAGAAACACGAATATTGTCCGGATTTTTATGTAATAACATAGCCTATTATTTTCTTAATATTTTTTAGTCTGAAAACTCAAAATTTTGGCAAATTAGGCTAATAAGACCATTAGTTAATTTTAATATTACATATTTTTACATATATCGCACAGCACTACTTATTTTCAAGGTTATTATATTTTTTACTTTAAATTAACGTCCATGCCGAATGTCGTTCAATTAAACGCATCCTAAAGAAAATTATCAACATTTCTGGTTAAGCTAAAACGTCCAGTAATGGAATATGGTGCTGCCTGTTGGGATCCTTAGAGATTAGAACATATTAAGACACTGGAAAAAATTAAAAAACGGGCTCTCAAGTGTTGTCGGAAAAATTCACCATTAAAATGGGACACACTCACGGACAGGAGAACGCGAATTCGATTATGCGCACTGTTCAAGACATACAGAGGTGAGCCTGCCTGGAGAGAAATAAAAAAAATAGGTTGCAGCCGCCAAATTACTCTTCAAGGAACGACCACTCATATAAATTGAGGGAAAGAAGGCAGAGGACGGACACTGGACAGTTTTCTTTTCTCAATCGTACTATCAGGGACTGGAATGCTTTACCTGCAGACTTACTAAAGGCTTTACCAACAACCAAAAATGTATTTAAAAATAGGCTTAAGGACTTTACTAATAGACGGTAATTATACACAGTATTTAAAGGGTGTAAATGATATTTTGTTATTGAAGTGTTGTATCAATGAAGAATTATGTTGTGTCAGTGAAGTGTGTTGTGTAAGTGAAACGTGTTCCTGTCAGTGAAGCTTTATAGTTTATAGTGGCAGTGCAAAGTATTTGAAAAGTGAAATATTTTTGAAGTGTTAGTGAAATCAGGATAGAATCAGTGAAATGTGTCATAGTTCCAGTGCAGTGAGTAAGTTGACAGCGAAATGAGTGTAATATTGAAAGGTACTTGTGCAGATATGAACATATCATACACGTGGGTTTTAGTTCGAACTTAGGTTTAAGATACAAATTAGATTTATTTTGAATGTTATTTTAAGTGATCGTGCTTCATTTAATTTAGGATATTCCCTGTTATTATTATTATTATTATTATTATTATTATTATTATTATTATTATCATTATTATTATTATTATTATTATAAATTATTGTTACTATTAATTATTAGTATTATTATTAATTGTGTTTTTAATTAATAAGTTTATTATTGCCATTATTGAGTGTAATTAGTTACCACTGCCACCGGGTATATACCCATTGCAGTGTGAATAAATATATATCTTGTGAAATTATAAAAATATTTACACTATTTTAAAGTTAAAGTTGTCAGTGTATAAAAGGATACATAAACCTACTCCTTATTTAGCGAGACCTGTCAATCACTAAGTTTTTCTTAGAGTTGAGAACAAAGTGCAAGACGATATAATTAGCAGAGAAATAAATACCTAAGTGGTTGTCCTAACCTGAATGCTGAAATATACAGAATGGAAGTGAAATAGCTTTGCAGATTTTCATAGCGAATAGCTCATGTTGTATGTAACAAAAAACTATAATACCATATTGGTGAAAAGGTAATAGTTTTTCAGAAAAAATGTTTTTTTCTCAAATGTTTAACAACCTCTTATTCGGCAACTATTGCAAGTAGGATCGTGATTTTCGTCCATATCGATAGGAAATCTAAATTGTTTTTCTATAGGGATAAGGAAGGAAAATGGACGGTAACAATGAAATTTCCAACCCTGCATTTTCCGAAATAACAATGGAAAACTAAGGAAAAATCACAGTCAAGTTGGTCGGTCCGGGGATTAGAACCGCGGACTTCCCGAATGCTAGTCCCGACCTTAAAGCATGAGCTACCTGGCTTGGTAGAGGAAAATACAACTATAAAATAAAAATGGAACTAACATATTTCATAAATGCCAGAAAAACTGTTACCACTGAAAGTCCTACGTTATCAACCAGAAGAGACCTTGGGAAACACTGCCGTCGATGGATTGAACAATTCATGTAGTTGCAGAACGGACAAAATATTGCCTACGCCTGCAGAGGGCAGAAGAAGAAAAAGAAGAAGTGTTCTAATTATATCATCGGTTGTTATTACATAGGGTGTATCTATATGAAGAGTCCACTGCAAGAATGATGGATGTCACTTTCTTGTCTAAAATGAACCAAGACTGTCAATGCTTAGCTTTAGACATATAGAATGTACATACAGAGTTATATGGCATTAACACTGATAGTCATTGTCCAGTAATGATCGGAAAATCACAGTTAAGCTTTGAGCGCTAAGCATTTCAAACGTTCAATTGCTTCTCCTGCAAAATGTATTCCAAATGACATCCATCATTCTTGCAGTGGACTCTTCACATATGTGTCCATAAATGTGGGGGCGTATTCCCGACATCAAAATATAACAAAAAGTTCATGTGAACATGGGTCCGCAAACCCTTCGTTAGGGAGTCATGAAAGGAATTTCCTGTAGTGACCCTCGATTGTATAATTCACCTCAAACTTGCATTTTTCCCACTTTCTTCATTACAGTTGGTCATGACATTTGTTTCGTTTTGTCTGATTGCCTTTTGTTCTGTTTTGTGTTATTCACAGTAATATTCATCACATCACAAGATGTAAGGTAGGTATCCCTGATGTGACCATGCTAAGGTTTGGGAATTTTTCTAGCCGCCATTTTGAAAAAAATGTAAACCACTTTTTTCTTACTCGTTCTCAGTCTAATGGACTTTCTTAAAACAATTTCCTTCCCCCATAAAAATAGCTTTAATTGTCCAAAACGTACCAAATTCCAAAAGTCTACCTAGTGGCCATGTCAGGAACATGTGCACATGATATGGCCACCCTTGTTCCATGTTCTACAAATCGTGATTGTTTTCAGTTTGATAGCGCAGTTCTGCTAAAATTAAATAATTTTGGTATAAAATGAATAAACATGACACTCAATAATCTTTTTTATAATTCAAAAGTGTAGTCAAAACAGGTTTTTCCATTAAAAAAATTAAGTTGTTTTTCTTAAAATACAAAATTTTTGCGTAATCCCAGCTATAAGGCATGTAAATTTGTCAGGTGAAAAAAATAAAAGTGAAATGAACTTGATATGGCCATGGTGCATTTGATATGGCCATATCAGGAGCAGGTAAGCTTTCAAGAAAATCGTTTGATTATGAAGAACTCGAGAAATATACGCCATCAACGACAACACCAATCAACAGAACATTAAAAACTGAATGGAGTACTATGGTCTTCATGAAACAAGTCTTTGAAAAACATGCATAAAACGAAGGAGACTTACCAGAGCAAAATAAGAAGAGGTCACATGGAAACCGCAAAACAGGCAACTGACGCCATATTGCTCAACCTGACTGGATGGAAAACGGTCAAGTAACATACCAGGATGCCCTTTCACTGGATCCTGCTGCAATTTAGCGGATTTTTTGGGTAACTAACTCACAATAGGGGGATGGCCATATCAGGAACATGGCCATAACAGGAGCACCCACCTTATTCAGTGAGAGAAATTACGGATATGCACTTCAGTTATGGCCTAGCAGATGGGAATACGGTAGCAGCACGTCAACAAAACATCTGCACAGAGTAGAGTGCGGCAAAGTTTGGAACGCAGGCTCAGAGCGTGCATCGAAGCAGGAGGAGGTCACTTCGAGCAATTTTTGTAAATGTGTGTTGTTAAATGTATCACATGTACCATTACCAATAAACTCACAACTCCCTAACGAAGGGTTTGCGGACTCATGTTCATATGAACTTTTTGTTATGGTTTAGTGTCAGGAATACGCCCCCACATTTATGGACACATATATAGATACACCCTGTATATTAAGGACTGTACTTATTGTAGCTTATAAAACGGGCAGTATTATAGCGATTAAGGCGGTATGCTAGAAAACCGAACGTCACGGGTTCAATTCCTGATGAGGTCATGAATTTTTACAATTGACCTAATCCCCCCGGCTACACTATTGCTCTGGCCCTGGAGTCTGGCAGAAATGAGTGCCAAGGCCTTCCTTTGGGCAAGCAGGTAAGAATGATATCGTCAGAATACAATATTAATGACGCCGAATAATGCAAATGTGAGAGCCTTACCTTCCCACTACCGTGCGACTTCCATGCCTGCAATTCGGTTAACTTTATGCATTATAATCCTGGCTGTGCTCTGTCTCATGTGGTATCATTGCTGCGTACAAACCGAGTGGATCCGAATTTGAAAAGCGGCATGTGAGATTTACCTCGATAAAAACACTTAACTTTCCACTATGAATATTTTCCGACAGTCACGAAAACTTTAGCTGACCGGGGGGAGTGTAGCTACCTTGCATAGATGGCACTTTGGTGAGTGGTGGAATCGACGGCGGCAAGAGGATACAGCAGATTCAGGCACATGAATTGCGAACAGATGTCATCGAACTGAGAAGGCCGCAGAATAACATCACAGGAAGACGGAGGATCAGGTCTCCAGTCAGAACTGGATGATGTGGCTGAATCAATGCGATGACACCATGAAGTGAATCATGCACTTGAAGAAACGATCCAACATAAGGAGGCTGCACAATAAGCCTAAGGCTACGGTGCTTGCCTACGGGCTCTCCTCCGAAGGAAGAGAAAAAAAAGCTATATTATTCCTCCTGTAATCTTAAATATGGATGGTTTCATAATTCCTTTATTATTTATGAAATAAATCGTCGGTTTACAAGTAAAACATATTAAGTAAAAAATATTACTTCTGAGAAATAGGCCCTAATGCACATAATATGTGGGTATAAACTTACAATAGGAAAATAAAATAACACATTAAGCAAAACAATTGACTAAAAATAATATTTTGAGGATTCAGTTTTTTTTAAGAACTTTGAAAACGCCTTTTTCTCAGAGGTAATATTTTTACTTAATGTGTTTTGCTTGTAATCCGACGAAATTATAAAATGAAATAGTGGTATGAATAGAGGATACACAGATGTAACGGATAAATTATTTTATATTTCAAAAATAAATTTACTGATACCGAAATGTAGGCCGAAATTGTAATTAAAAACTGTATGAGATTCAGTGGTTAGATAGAGCATTAACTTACTTACTTACAAATGGCTTTTAAGGAACCCGCAGGTTCATTGCCGCCCTCACATAAGCCCATCATCGGTCCCTGTCCTGTGAAAGATTAATCCAGTCTCTATCATCATATCCCACCTCCCTGAAATCCATTTTAATATTATCCTCCCATCTACGAGATAGAGCATTAACTATATACATAATTCTACATTGTGAATAAAAAATGTTAGCTTATAATAATTAACAGGGAAAGGATTTATATGTAAATACATATTTACTTATAAAGCTAATATAATTTATATTTTGCATTATCTTTATGTTTCACAATGTGTAGGGTTGAAAAATCCTACTTTTATTTTCCATATTTTTCCATATTTTAGAGTTTAGTACATATTTTCGTTAATTTCCATATATTTTCCATATTTCATATAAAACAGTCCATATTATATTAGGTTTAACAATAAAACAAAACAAAATTCCATTAACTTTTAAAAATACATTTCAACAATAGAGATTTAAACACATGTTCAGTAATCCCTTTAACATCAGAGTTATTTGAAAATTAGCAGTCCTATCAACAATGGGAAAGTAAGTTACAAAACTGTATTAATTTAATTTAAAATTTTTAACAGACTTCAGTTGTGCAGCTCAACAGTTAAATGCCAGTCAGAGTACACATAGGTTCAGTTTTGTAAATCATACTATAAAGACGGTAAATATGCCAAAAGTACGTCATTCAGTCAATTTAAAATCAAAACTAACAAGTTACATTTCAGAATTTAAAGAAGATGGTTTATCAACTGACAATAAAATATTATTTTGTAATTTGTGTCAGTGTGCAGTATCATCTACACAAAAGTTCCTGGTGCAACAACACATTACAACTAGTAAACATCAGGCCAACAAACAACTAAATTCCAAGCAGAGACAATTGTTTTTAACACAACCAACAACATCGAATGTAAGATCTGAGTTTAACATCGACCTGTGCCGTTCTCTCATCTCTGCTGATATTCCTCTCTACAAACTAAAGAATAAGGTCTTCAGGGAATTCCTTGAAAAATATACTCAACATACAATCCCGGATGAGTCAACACTTAGGAAGACGTATGCTCCATCCATCTACGATGAGACAATACAGAAGATAAGAGATGAAATTAAAGATAGTTCAATTTGGGTTTCCATTGATGAGACTCCCGACAAAGAAGGTAGACTTGTTGGTAATGTAGTTATCGGTTTGTTAAGTGAATATTCTGAACGAATTCTTTTACATTGTGATGTTCTAGAAAAGTGCAATAACAAAACTATAGTTAAACTGTTCAACGAAGCTATGGGTATCCTGTGGCCAAAGGGTATTATGTACGATAATGTGTTATTCTTTATTAGCGATGCTGCCCCTTATATGGTCAAAGCTGGACAAGCATTATCTGTTGTATATCCTAAATTGACTCATTTTACTTGTGTGGCGCATGCATTTCATCGTGTGGCAGAAGTGGTCAGAGACAATTTCCCTAAAGTAGATTTGTTGATTTCATCAGTGAAAAAAGTATTTCTCAAAGCTCCCAGTAGAGTTAACGTGTTGAAAGAAATGTACCCTGAAATTCCATTGCCACCAAAGCCAATTTTAACTAGATGGGGTACATGGCTAGAAGCAGTTGAATATTATGCCGAACATATAGACTCTATTAACAATGTTCTCCTTGCATGGGACTCTGAAGATGCAGTCTCAATTGATACTGCGAAAACAGTTACCTGTGACATAAGTGTGAAGAATGACTTAGCTCACATTCAGCATACATTTTCATGCATCATAAAAACGCTCAAAAGTCTCCAAAATAGGCACCTTTCACTATCTGAAAGTTTTGAAATTATAAATAGTACTGTGGAACAACTGAATCGTGGTAGAGGTAAAGTTGCAGATGCAGTAAGAGCTAAGGTGGACACTGTACTTTCAAAAAACCCTGGATATGAAGAACTACAAAAGGTTGTTGCTGTGATGAGTGGTGAATCAACAGTGAAGATTAACTTGGACTTATCCCCAGCAGACATTGTGAAATTGAATTATGTACCAGTTACTTCTTGTGACGTCGAACGCTCTTTTAGTCAGTATAAATCTATCCTCAGAGACAATAGAAGAAGATTCACTTTTCAGCACTTGAAAGAAATGTTTGTAACCTATTGTTATGGTAACAGACAATAAAAATTGTGTTTTGTTGAAACTACATTGGAAGATAAGGTACGTCCATTATATTTTTTGTTTAGTTTGATTAAAATGTACCAATATTTAACGTACATAGTCATTTTTTTATAATTTTAAGTCCATATTTAATTCCATATTTTGGTAAAAATCCATATTTAATTCCATATTTTGGTAAAAATAACTACATATATATTTACATATTTCATATATTTTTAGTCCATATAAATCCGTTCCCTGATAATTAAGAAGAGATATTCCAAAATAAATATATTGAACTATTGTGGCCCAATGATTTAAATTGAAAATTTTTGGATTCTCCGTTCCCAGTTGTTTATCCTCCGTAACGATGCATCTGTAGCTTGGAACTCGATTACAACTACCGATTTGGCTAAATTAGAAAATTTAATACACAAAGAAAATTTATATCTTTATGTTCATTCAGATTTCTGCCCATTAATTCCGGCTACACTTATGCGAGAAAATGCGAGTACTTTAATTGTCGAAGCATATATGCTAGATGCCATGAGCTCTATTATCTGTTCTTTTGTAAGATCCTCAAAACTGATATATCCTGTGACTCCTTCTTAAATAATATTAGCTTACGTATCCCGACGAAAGCTTTGAGATTCCACAAACTTTTCTATAATAGAAATTCAAACTTTCTTCCACCAGTCTCCAGATGCATTAAGAATGCCAACATGCATGGCTGCGATTTCGATCCCTTCAATGTGTATACTTGACTTGCTCTTGGTAATGGCATGATTTATATATTCTTCTAAAAATTATACTTAATTTTTATTGTATCATCTCTAGTATCCCCATAATATAAAATATCATAGATCCTTCGTTCAAGATGGTTTTATTTTTACTTTTATACGTCAATTAATTAACATTACAATTGAGGACGTAGCTGTAATAAAGGGCCCATAGCCCCATAGGCCCTTTTTCCGGAGAATGCATAAATCGATTCTCCGTAGTTTCTTTATTATACCCACAAACTTTCGTTGAGAAATGTTGAACAGTAATGCTGATAAACCTGTTTATTTTTAAATATTTTATATGCCCTGCACTGTTTTTCAATTCTATATGAGCCGTTCAGAGCAGAAGTGGTGTAAGTCAAAAATGGGTAATGAGGGTTAAAGTAAACATTCTGTAAAATGCAGCGCAAAGTAGCAATTAATATTCAGTTTATTTAAACTATTAGTAGTCAGTGGATAGCACGAAGGACATATTAATTGCTACTTTGCGTTGTATTTTACAGAATTTTTACTTTAAACCTCATTACCCAATTTTAACTTACACCACTTCTGCTATTATTATTATTATTATTATTATTATTATTATTATTATTATTATTATTATTATTATTATTATTGTACATTTTTTTATTGTTTTCAACTTTGATTCTGGATTAATATGTATCACTTGTACTGGGATATTATTGGCCGATAGTTGTTAACCATCACATTATTATTATTATTATAAATAAAAATAACATTAATAATAATAATAATAATAATAATAATAATAATAATTTAGTAGTAGTATCATCATCATCCTTGCATGTTTTGGACCTACAGTCTGTTAAGTCTCTATCCAACGTTAGAAGGATCGATTTATTATTATTATTATTATTATTATTATTATTATTATTATTATCATTATTATCATTATTATTATTATTATCATTATTATTATACTTACTTACTTACTTACTGACTTTTAAGGAACCCGGAGGTTCATTGCCGCCCACATAAGCCCGCCATTGGTCCCTATCCTGAGCAAGATTAATTCATTCTCTATCATCATATCCCACCTCCCTTAAATCCATTTTAATATTATCTTCCCATCTACGTCTCGGTCTCTTTTTCCCTCCGGCCTCCCAACTAACACTCTATATGCATTTCTGGATTCGCCCATACGTGCTACATGTCCTGCCCATCTCAAACGCTTGGATTTAATGTTCCTAATTATGTCAGGTGAAGAATACAATGCGTGCAATTCTGTGTTGTGTAACTTTCTCCATTCTCCTGTAACTTCATCCCTCTTAGCCCCAAATATTTTCCTAAGGACCTTATTCTCAAACACCCTTAACCTATGCTCCTCTCTCAAAGTGAGAGTCCAAGTTTCACAACCATACAGAACAACCGGTAATATAACTGTTTTATAAATTCTAACTTTCAGATTTTTTGACAGCAGACTGGATGATAAAAGCTTCTCAACCAAATAATAACAGGCATTTCCCATATTTATTCTGCGTTTAATTTCCTCCCGAGTATCATTTATATTTGTTACTGTTGCTCCAAGATATTTAAACTTCTCCACCTCTTCAAAAAATAAATTTCAAATTTTTATATTTCCATTTCGTACAATATTCTCGTCACGAGACATAATCATATACTTTTGTCTTTTCGGGATTTACTTCCAAACCTATCTCTTTACTTGCTTCCAGTAAAATTCCCGTGTTTTCCCTAATCGTTTGTGGATTTTCTCCTAACATATTCACATCATCCGCATAGACAAGCAGCTGATGTAATCCGTTCAATTCCAAACCCTCTCTGTTATCCTGGACTTTCCTAATGGCATACTCTAGAGCAAAGTTAAAAAGTAAAGATGATAGTGTATCTCCTTGCTTTAGCCCACAGTGAATTGGAAACGCATCTGACAGAAACTGACCTATACGAAATTTACAATGTTTACATTAAATTGAGAGAAGGTAGTATTAATAAAAGCCCTTAGAAAATAATAATAATAATATTAATAATAATAATAATTATTATTATTATTATTATTATTATTACTATTATTATTATTTGTTAAAATATTTGTGCCTTTAGGTCCTTTGTACCACGTTGGTCTTCTAAATACCTTATGTGGCTGAAAGAGTTAAAAATTCTACTTCCTTGTTAAATTTCCTCGTCCTTACAAAGTTGCTTTTTCCCCCTGAAACAGTGGCGCTCTTGGCCGCTAATTATCGTCTGTTATTACCTCCCTCTTGTGAGAAATGTCTATGCATGGCCAACTCTATTGTTGAACAGAGTCCCTTCTACCTCTGTCATTTCCCTGTTTGTCCTAGTCCTGCCGCCTGGCGGGACACGATTGCATCACTAGGAAGTTAATTAGGGTAATGCAGAGATAATCGTATAGCCAACCTTCTCGTCTTCTCTTCGTTAACACGTGTCTATGGTTTTGACACTTCCTTCCACAGGCTGTTATAACAATAGTTTCTCCGTGATGTTTAGACAGATCGAGCAGGGCTGAACAAAACGCTATTGTCTCCATTGTATAGAAGTCTCAGTTCATGGTGGCGGTTTAAATTAGAAGAGATGATACAATGAAATTCAAGCTATACAATGTTGACATTAAATTGAGAGAAGGTAGTATTAATAAAAGTCCTTAGAAAATAGCACCTCCTACTGAAAAAACAATGAACGGTAAATACCAATCAATCTGCAATCTTATACCCAGAAACCGAATTCTGATATGCAAATTTTCAAATAAAGAATGAAACGGCCTAATGTATTTAAAATTACATGTCAGTTACAAAAGAAAACATTATTTTTATTTACTTTAATAGTTATTGAAATGATATTAGTACTATTTATAGGCTGTAAATTTCAATCAGTTTATGACATCTGTACCTAATAAAAAGAATGTTATGAAAAAAAAGCAAGAGATGCTACTTAACTTTTATACAGTTCAGTAGTTTTTATTTTATGTAGGTTAAACGGATAAAGTTACACAACGCAGAACTGCACGCATTGTTTTCTTCACCTAACATAATTAGAAACATTAAATCTAGACGCTTGAGATGGACAGGGCATATAGCATGTATGAGTGAATCCAGAAATGCATATACAGGGTGATTCATTATCACGTGTAAATACTTTGTGTGTAATGTAGAGGTGAAACTGAGACTAAAACGTTCTATACAACTTTTTCTTAAAACCTTTAATTCCAGAATTAACGCCATTTTTCGTGGAACTTGCGCTCCCAAACAAAGGAAGGATAACACCCCAAATGCAAAGTAATTATCACTTTCGTACAGTGCATTTGGACTTCAATACAAAAACAACCAAAGTCACTAAATATCTATCCTCGGCAGTCCACTTATGCACGTTTTGTGAACTAAAACCAAACACAGTAAAGAATGTAAAGCAATTTCTTCTAGACTTTACACATTTACACAATTCTTAGTGTAATGCATGTTCAAAGTGCTGTCCCTCAACTTGAAGAAGTCCAGAGGGTTCATGTCCGGTGATCTGGCTGGCCATTGAGTTGTCCCTGCGAGACCTAGCCATTGACCTGGATACGCAGCATTGAGATACGCGGCAGTAATGCGCAGGAGCACCATCGTGCATAAACCATAAGTTCACTCGCGTTGGAAAAGGGATATCATGTAGCAGACCATGCAATTCGCATTCCAAGACTGGGCGGTAGATTTCCCCAGTCAACCGCAGAGGTGAACTCGAGGTCCGAGTAACTGATTCCCCACAATACCACACCAAATGTGTGGAACAACAGTAATGCCTATGCGGTTACTATGACGTAGGTGCCATCTACTGGAACTCTGGAATTAAAGGTTTTGAGAAAAAGTTGCATAGAACGTTTCAGTCTTAGTTTCACCTCTACAATACACACAAAGTATTTACACGTAATAATGAATCGCCCTGTAGAGTGTTAGTTGGGAGACCTGATGGGGAAAGACCTTTGGATAGGCGGAGACGTAGATGGAAGGATAATATTGAAATGGATTTGAGGGAGGTGAGATATGATGCTATGGACTGGATTAACCTTACTCAGAATAGGGACCAATGGCGGGCTTATGTGAGGGCAGTTGATAAAGTGTCGTAAAATAGCCCAATTAAAAATAAAATAAAAGTTTATTTCTGTGACATACTTTATAATTACTGTATTTATGTCGCTTCTTTTCCTTATACTGTAATTAATATGGATTTACAAATTCGTGTTTTGGTATTCTGATAATATCTTTGTTAATAGTATTGTTCTAAATAATTGTTTACAAATCTAATAAAATGATATTTTTTTACATCTGAGAAATGATGATACATTGTAATCTGTCCAACATAATATTTACGTTTGTCCTTCAAGCAAAGGTTTATTTTTTTCCCCTTGCTGGGTCTGTGTTAGGTATTACGAAGACCCCATTCGACTGACATGGTATGTGTATGAGGGCAGAGGTCTACCTTGTCAGTTGCTTTGTAAACACTGTTCTATGCTCTGCGCACATAACTTAAGAGATAGTGTGCCTCAACGCTGAAGTCTAGTAATAATTATTATTTGGATAGAAAGTAGAGTTGTTATTGGAAAACACCTATAGCGTGGATTCTGTACTTTGCAAAAGCCATGGATTTCAAACATTTATTTATTCATTCATTTACTTATTTATTTATTTATTTATTTATTTATTTACCTACCTACCTATTTATTTATTTATTTATTTATTTACTTACCTTTATTTATTTATTTACTTTTATTTATTTATTTATTTATTTACTTATTTACTTATTCACTTATTCACTTATTCACTCATTCATTTATTCACTCATTCATTCATTCATTCATTTTGCTAATAATAATTGTAACAAAATATAATATGTATTCTTCACCTGACATAATTAGGAACATTAAATCCAGACGTTTGAGATGGGCAGGGCATTTAGCACGTATGGGCGAATCCCGAAATGAATATAGAGTGTTAGTTGGGAAGCCGGAGGGAAAAAGACTTTTAGGGAGGGCGAGACGTAGATGGGAAGATAATATTAAAATGGATTTGAGGGAAGTGGGATATGATGATAGAGAATGGATTAATCTTGCTCAGGATAGTGGCCAATGGCGGGCTTATGTGAGGGCGGCAATGAACCTGCGGGTTCCTTAAAAGCCAGTAAGTAAGTAACATAAAATATAATAGGCTATAAACAGAAAAACTTTAGCTCGTCCCTGAAAGAGTAGAACTCGTGCTCAGAGGCGGATTTCTGAATTGAAATTAAGAAGTATATAATACAATTTGTCTTATGTCTACTACGCAATAAGAATATATAATTTTAAAATAACAACTTTTCCATTTTTATAAAATCCATACACTACATCTTAAATTTAATACCAGAACTATTAGAATTGACGAGATTAGAATATTTAAATATAAATTTGCTACATATTTTTAGCCTAAATTACTACTATGATTAAATACTGTAGCAGTATTGCATTTTGGTTCAAACAATCTTAAAGAATTCATAGCTTTTGTTTCATGACTATGAGAATACAATTCAAAATTACTTCGATTTTTATGTATGAATTTTATTAATACAATATAATAAATTTGTCTTATTTTAAGAACATTAATAATAATGATATGAATGACGATAATATGATAAACTTTGAACTTAAAATATGACTATTTTAAGTTTCTGCTTATACTCATAGAAAAAAAAAGAATCACGTCAATAAATGAGATGAGTCACCACTTCCCAGCCGAGAATCGAATGGAGATCCGCGACATTTTAGCCGAAAATGTTACTATTCGACCCATCGTGGTCTCATAGCATTGTGTAGACAAATTAAAGCTTCTGTGTGAGTGGTTTCTTTGTAATGTGACGTAACAAGACACAATTGAGATTTCCGTCTTCGGCTGTAACTTAAAATCAATACACCGAGCAACAACACTGCCGCCACAGCTGCTCTTGTGGTTAAGGTTCGAGTATGAGCCCCGAACATCTCGGAAGACAAACAAGACTACGGGATTCTACGGTTGGATGCACTCTGTCTCTTCTCCAATCAGCAGCAGCTGATATTTTAATGTTTATGAGACACAGAACTAATAAATGTAAAATTATGTGGTGTTCGGGTAAAGAAGTATAAGTCATTTTTTTGTGTAGATGGATTTTTGTTCCCCAGATGAATACACAAGTTAAATTATACAAATGAGTGTGCAAAAATCAAAGAATACTAGTAGTTGATGTGTTTTACTTGTGTAGAAAATTATTTGCAACAAGAGTCCGAAGTTTAATTTTCATTTATCTCCAAACTCATTTTTATGACTTATCTCCCTTTACCCAAACACCACAGAATTAGTCGCTGCTATGGAACCCCCAGTTGGAGGGCTGCAAACTTTATTCATACAACTTATTAAAAAACAACATTTCGATGGCTAAGAAATGATACCCCGTATCTACAAAACTGACGATTTAGATTAACTACTACATTATACGATGAAAGGGTGCCGGAGAGAATTTTTCTCCGTTCCATTACTCTTTCAGAATATCTGCATGGAAATATCATATGTACTTCGGTACATTAATAGTAATATACGTTACAAGAGCGGTATGTTGACGTTTTCATGTTCGAGGAAAAGATTAAAAAAGCGAAACGTAGTTGAGCTTTTTTAATTTCCGAGAACATGAAAACAAACATACCGCTCGTGTATCGTACATTATTTTGTGCGAAGATCGTTTATTACATACCTGAAAGAGGAATTTCTAATTAGTTACAATGAAATCTTCATCTTGGTTTCTGTTCAATGACGGCAACTTTGGAAAACAAATATATCTATCTTCAACATTGTTCCTATAAAATGTTTTCTGTGTTCACTATACTCCAACAGGCCGTGATATACGTCAGTCTTTTTTTTTTCCCAGTCTATGATGAGTTTGGAATCTTGTTGATTTTTTCACGGCTTCCTTAATGTTACTTGCATTACAAATGCAGTAACTTTTGTGGTGTTGTAGAGTTTACTTAATTTTTGCAAATATTTAAAAACCAATAATTAACATTGCAATTTAGGTGAAATTGCAGTGGTAAGTTTCCAATTTATAATTATTACTATATTGAACGTCTTTAAAAATAATATGTTAAAAGCCTAAAGCAGTAAAATGAATATGACGCTTAAGCGGTAAGAATAGGGAAATTGTTATGTGTGTTACGTTGGGAATACTGAATGTGGTATTTCACACTTACCGCGGATTGGTTTTGTGCGGAAAGCAAGCAAATACGCACGATCTCGCACAATAGTAATATACGTTACAAGAGCGGTATGTTGACGTTTTCATGTTCGAGGAAAAGATTGAAAAAGCGAAACGTAGTTGAGCTTTTTTAATTTCCGAGAAAATGAAAACAAACATACCGCTCGTGTATCGTACATTATTTTGTGCGAAGATCGTTTATTACGTACCTGAAAGAGGAATTTCTAATTAGTTGCAATGAAATCTCCATCTTGGTTTCTGTTTAATGACGGCAACTTTAGAAAACAAAAATATCTATACTCCAACAGGCCGTGATATATGTCTGTCTTCCCCCCCCCCCAGCCTATAAATGCGAACTTAAAACAAACGGTAAGGTTATGTAATGATTTACTTTTCATTTTAATATGTTAACAATATTATTTATATAACATATTGCAGTAATAACATCGGCATCTGGAGTCTTGTTGATTTTTTCACGGCTTCCTTAATGTTACTTGTATCAGGAATACAATAGCTTTCATGGAGTAGTAGACTTTATTTAATTTTTGCAAATATTTAAAAACAATAATTAACAGTGCAATTTAGGTGAAATTGCAGTGGTAAGTTTCCAATTTATAATTATTACTATGTTAAACGTCTCTAAAAATAATATGTTAAAAGCCTAAAGCAGTAAAATGAATGTCGCGCTTAAGCGGTAAGAAGAGGGAAATTGTTATGTGTGTTACGTTGGGAATACTGAATGTGGTATTTCACACTTACCGCGTATTGGTTCTGTGCGGAAAACAAGCAAATACGCACGATCTCGCACAAAATAATATATACTACTTTATAGGTGAGTTTAGATGGAATGATAGACGGAAACACAAGCACGAGAGTAAGCCAGTTGAGACAGCGTCGTTAAATATTTGACTGAGAAAATTGCGATTTCTATACTTAAAAACAGAGCCATCTTCAGTTACAAGTCGGAGTATGGGTAGGTCTGGCAACGCTGAGTGGAGGCGAGCGGAGGCGAAATAAGCATGACGTTTGAAGTTTTAGAGCTTTGGTTTCGTTGTCACGTGTACATTTCCACATTAATTTATACAAAAGTAAGTGCATATGATCAAGATTCAATGTATTGATATTCGTAATTTATTACGGACTCCGAAATGGTATTTTATTTGAGCTTCAGAATAACGCGTAAGTACTTACATACAGTTACTTGTAACTTAAAAAAATTAAAAGCATACATGTTTTTTATTGACTATTACACTTTTACTACGTCAAACTACTTTCGACCAATAAAACGGTACGAAAGGACGTCTTTCAACCAATCATGGCCGCTTATCGCACAATTTTATCGCGTCCCTAGCATTTGTTTAATTTTATCGCGTCCCTAGCATTTGTTTATTTTTATCACTACCCTAGCATTTGTTTCTTTGTTTGCCAGCATTTCAAACTGCACTGGTCTGGCCGTCAAAAAACAGAAAATTACAAACCACTCCAGTCGATGCACATCACTTTCAAATATGACTCGCATTTTGGCATTCAAGAACAAGAATTAATAAAGATCACTGGTCATATATGAAGAGCACCATTCGGAAATCCTGAATGAGTTGAGGTATACACCATGTACACCAACGAGTTCACTTCTTTTACGCACACGTCCAATATAACATCAACTGAACCACCAAAACATTCAAATTTCAAAATTGTACTTTCAATAATTGTTTCTTTTAAAATTATCCATGTTTATTTTTTATTTCATCATCGTTAATTAAAACGTTTCTTGTTTATTAAAACTTTTCTAACACTTGTTTATATTATTTAGGTTATGTTTGTTATAGCTTCTGCTATATATTATGGATAGTCACGTAACAGAGATTGTTTAATACTAAGATTTATTGAAAATCATCTGTCAAGTACGTTGATTACTGGGATCCGGATGATTGAAATGGAATGCAAATGTTTTAATAAAAATGAAACTGAATCAACAAAGCCTTCTTGACTAGTAACAGTCCACAGAGTTCAATGATGATTCCATAGTTGGCACAACTGATACCGGTAACAAGAAAACATAATCATAAAACACTACTGCCATCTAGCGTAATGTTGAGATGGTACAATAATACATTTGAAGACAGTTGTATTTTCGTAAGCCAATTAATATTTTATTGTACACTTTGTTACTTCTAATCTTTATATAGCCTACTTTCTTCTAATAGTGTAATAGTCAATTAAATCCCACTCGAGTTTTGATTTTCTCAACAGTAATCTCACTAGACGTTTTGATATATCTAGAGAAAATCTTAACTCGAGTGGGATTTAATTGACTATTACACGATTAGAAGAAAATATATAAAGATTAGAAGTAACGAAGTACTCCAATACAATAAAATATTAATTGACTTACGAAAATACAACTGTCTTCAAATGTATTATTGTACCATCTCAACATTACAAATATTACGCTAGATGCATGCTAGATGGCAGTAGTGTCTTTATACAGACACTGTAATGATTACTATTCAATAAATCTTAATATTAAACAATCTCTGATACGTGACTATCCATAATATCATATAGCAGAAGTTCTTTTTATCCTCTCAGAGGAGAAGCTATAACATAACCTAACTAATATACACAAGTGTTAGAAAAGTTTTAATTAACGACGATGACATAAAAAATAAACATGAATAATTTTAAAAGGAATAATTATTGAATGTACAATTTTCAAATTTGAATGTGGTTGGTGGTTCAATTGATGTTATATTGGACGTGTGCGTAATAGACGTGGAACTCGTTGATTTAGGCCTACATGGTGTATTCAACTTATTCAGAATTTCCGAATGAATAATTTTAAAAGGAATAATTATTGAATGTACAATTTTCAAATTTGAATGTGGTTGGTGGTTCAATTGATGTTATATTGGACGTGTGCGTAATAGAAGTGGAACTCGTTGATTTAGGCCTACATGGTGTATTCAACTTATTCAGGATTTCCGAATGGTGCTCTTCATTTATTTGTAAATCGGATTTCAGAAGATGCATAGGTATGACCAGTAATTTTTATTAATTCTTGTTCTTGAATGCCAATGCGAGTCATATTTGAAACTGCTGTGCATCGACTGGAGTGGTTTGTAATTTTATATATATTTTTGACGTCCAGACCAGCGCAGTTTCAAATGTTGGCAAACAAAGAAACAAATGCTAGGGACGCGATAAAATTAAACAAATGCTAGGGACGCGATAAAATTAAACAAATGCTAGGGACGCAATAAAATTGTGCGATAAGCAGCCATGATAGGTTGAAATACGTCCTTTCGTACCGTTTTATTGGTCAAAAGTAGTATGACTTAGTAAGAGTGTAATAGTCTAGATAAATCAAAACCTCTAGTGAGATTACTGTTGATAATACAAGGGAAAATAAATACTTAAATAAATGTAACTTGTACCAAAAATAAATAAAATAACGACGTACTTTCGCAATACCCTATTCCAATCCATTAACCATTATGTAGTTAGTAAATTGACAATGCTTTGCCGCTCTATGTTGTTTCACCTCTGACGTGAATGATCTAGGATATCATATACATTTTAATCTCATGTGATTATCCGTCGTGCTTTTCTATAAATATTTCAGATGTCTATGTAGCCAGTTTTAGTTTGAACCTGGCCAGTCACCATAATAATACTGTTATCCTGAATTATTTGTTATAAACATTTTAAAATATAATTTTAAATAAATATAACTACAGAAAACGAGCTAAGAATATAAATTATGAAAATAAAATAAAAATATCAACAGAGGAAACTATTGACATATTATAATAAAGTATGAGGATGTAAATACAGATAGGCCAAGTATAAAGATCTATGAAAAACTGCAGAAACATAACTTTAACATAATACGTAACAAAACACATTATCTATTACATATGTGCGAATTAGAGTAAACTAAGTGAATTTTAAATCTTGTAAATACGAAGTGAAAAGAAACATGTTTATTACTAATTTATTACAAAAAATATATTAATAAACGAACCTTGAAAACCAACGAAGTGAGTGTATGCATCTACAAATTATAGGTACTTGACGTATAGCTGGCATTCCGAATCTTCAACAAAACTGCACAAAACAGCTGTTTACAATGAACTTGAAAATCAACGGCGTAACTTTTTTGATATATGTAGCAGGTGAGACTCAACAATTTGGCTAGAATTCTGATACACCACAAACCACAGTAAGACTATAAAAATGTAGTTTATACAATATTTAATATTTAGAATGTAAGTTATAAAAACAAAAAACTTTGTCATCATTAACCGTAAAAATTGTCACAGACTGCAACCATTTTATTTTCATTTGTTGTCTTGCTTTTATCGCCAATACGCATTTAGTTTATGACACATAAACAATGAATGTTTGGTACGACCGCGAACATAATTTCATCGACACACATTAAATTGTTATAACATTCATTTACATTGAAAATGGACATTAACGCAATCAAGTGCTTTTGTATCGTAGGCCTCCGCTTGACACTTAATTACAGTGTTGCCGACTCAATGCTCCGGCTTTGTATATAGATGGCTCTGTTAAAAACAATTTTCTACTGTTGTTGTCCTCAACACCATCCTCAATACACAATTAAAATTCAGAACACACATCCTATTTGACTCCACACTGCCATACATAAACGCACCCCCTGGTAAAACAACTGAAGAAACCGGAAGAAACCAGGTCCTCACAGGCTCTGATGGTGGTTGACATAAGCTGAAAGTAATCAACTAGGTCATTACAAGTTACAAGCAAACATTCTGATGAGGGCAGATAATAAAGTTTTTTTTTTTTTCACCATGTTAATAATGTCAAAACAAGTGCTTATACAAATTTTGGCCACTCGACTGCAATTACGAGGCCGTCCAGAAAATAATTTTCCCTGGGGACGTTTACAGAAAAATACACAATTGCATGGAAAGATTTATTGAAAAAGATACAGCAATAGTTGCACTATTTGTGAAGATATCCCCCACTAGAACTGAGACATCATACCACGGGATCAATCTTTATCTATTTATTTATTCGGCTATCTATCTATCTATCTATCTATCTATCTATCTATCTATCTATCTATCTATCTATCTATCTATCTATCTATCTATCTATCTATCTATCTATCTATCTATCTATCTATCTATCTATCTATCTATCTATCTATCTATCTACCTACCTACCTACCTATCTATATCTTTATCTCTTTATTTATTTATCTCTTTATTTATTTATTTTGCTAATAATTGTAACATAAAATATAATATATACAGAAAAACTTTAGCTCGCCCCTGGAAGAGTAGAACTCGTGGTCAGGGGCGGATTCCTGAATTGAAATTAATAATTATACAATGCAATTTTGTCTTATGTCTACTATGCAATTAGAATATATAAATTTAAATTTACAATTTTTCAATTTTTATAAAATCCATACATAAATTTTTAAATTTTATACTAGAACTATTAGAATTGACAGTGTTGCATTTTGGTTCAAACAATCTTAAAGAATAGCCGTCTGTACCTCTCTCTCGATCCCATGGTAATATGACAAATGTATCAATTCCGGTGGGGAATATGCTGAAAAATAGCTAAACAATTGCTCTGTCTGTTCCAATAAATTTTTCCAATGAAATCGTGTTTTCTTTTTGTTAATGGCCCCTGGCGAACTTATTTTTTACGACCCTCGTAATTGCGATCGAGTGGCCAAAATTTGTATAAACACTTCTTTTGACATTATTAACACGATGAAAGAAAAAAAAACAACATTTTTATCTGCCCCCATCGGAATGTTTGCTTGTTAATTTATTTTAACACATAAAAGCGCCCATATTGACTAAAATTTCTAAGTGATTTAAAGTGTTAAAAGTGTGTAACCAAGATGAATAAATTAAATATATTTAAAGGAATTGATTTTAAACGTAAATACAGCCCCTGGCCTTGATTTCGCAACTCACGAGGTGTTGAACGCATTTCTTCGGAACATCCAAGTTGTGCTGTAACAGGTTTAGTCATTTGTTTCAGTGAGACCTGGAAAGCAGCCAAGAAGTGGGAGGTAATTCTTTTGTCTTTTTCTGTTTCGATCGCGGCGGCAGTGAACTAATTAACACAAATACTCATTTCCTCAAATAAACAAAACACACTCGCTGCCATCTTCTTTTCTCCGCCCACTCAGATAAATCAATATTTGTTCAGAAGCTGCGTATCAGAGAGTTTACATGTGTCTTACGTCATTCGATCGGCGATGTTATGCATACAATCGCACACAATGCAACTGTGTTAAAAATGACAAAGGATTGATTAATCATTGCCTTGTTTTCACGTCATCAATACTTACACAGAATGCTGTTACCTTTCTTTGTGTTTTCGCTCAGCATCTGCAAAAGCATTTCGATTTTTCCCCCCATGGTGGGTCGTTGATAGAGTGAGGGCTCATCATTTTATGAATGCGGGTTCAATCCTCGACATTCACTGTACTTAATCTTGTGGTGAACGAGATTAGATGATAAGGGTTCTCCAGTTCATATCAAGTTCATAAATGTAATTTTACCAACATTCTCTACTTCACCCTACCTTCCCTCTCATTTCGTATCATTTCATCTCAACGAAAAATACAGCATAGAGTCAGTCCCCAGGATATCATCAGATGGAGACTAGCTCCCAGATTAAAATTGATATGGGCTTGTCCATGAAAAAGTGTCAAAAATATTTACACATAACCTAAAAATAATTCTTTAATCAAACTTAATGTAACTTTAAGAATATAGACGAATATTTGGTTTTATACAGCACGCGACACTGAAGGATTTTTGACGAAAAAGTGGAAAATGGTCTAATTTTCAGACTAAGATAGCTTAGAAAGTGAAGAATTATATAGGACGTCAATTGGCTTAAAAATATTAGCAAATAGCTAAGAATTGAAAAGAATTCATCATTGAAGATAACCTAAATGTGACTAAACGGTAGAACACTTCATAATGAACGCGAATATATATATTATATATATATATATATATATATATATATACTGTTTTCGCTGTAAGAAAAATCCGAATGTAAACATAAGCACGTTGCTGTCATACGCGTGATTGGCTCCCAGTCGAAACACTCACATAACGCAGGAAAATATAGTTCGTATTTGGAAACCACAATCTTGTATTATTTGAAAATAAAACATTGAATTCTAGTTGTCAAATACGATGAAACATTTAACTTTACTCATAGGTAAAAAGCTACGCAAAAGAAAAGTTACTTTTATATTTTGTTATGTACTAAGAACGCGGATGAATACCAATAGTAATACAGAGGTAGTCTGTTCTTGTAACAAGCTGGCGTCACTAGACCTCGTAGTTGTTCACGTAAGCACGTGGTACTGAAGTATGGCTTTTGCATCCTCAACTGTCCATTGTGAAGACATAAGACTTAAAAATAATTTAATTACATTAATTATAAAATAAATGTTTCCTAAGCAAACGAATGCATAGTAGTGAGTTTAGACCTACTTGACGAGTAACGGGAAATGTTTAACATGAAACTGAATGTACAACAGTAGGCGGGAACACGTACTGAGAATCTATGGCGCCAAACAGTGGCCAATGAAGCCTCACTTCAGTTACGTGCTATTGTTTACATTAGGATTTTTCTTACATCGAAAAGATTATATATATGACGTAACAATTATGAGCGAAGCTAACCTAATCTAACCCAACCTAAACTTGGAAGGTTCAGCATCGAAAAAAATATATTTTTAAGACAATTTATTATGAGCAAAGCTAAGCTATGCTAGCCTAACCTAATTCTGTTCGAATTATTCTCTAGTTCCAAAAAAGTAAATATTCAGTGAGGTAAAAGAAGAAATGATGTTTCATACCATATGAATATAATTTAATGTATATGACGTAACAATTATGAGCGAAGCTAACCTAATCTAACCCAACCAAGTTGGAAGTTTCAGCATCGAAAAAAATATATTTTTAAGACAATTTATTATGCGCAAAGCTAAGCTAAGCTATGCTAACCTAACTTAATTTTGTTAGATTTCTTCTCTAGTTCCAAAAACATAAATATTAAATGAGGTAAAAGGAGAAATAATGTTTCATTCCATATGAATGTAATTTACTATAATCTTTTAGTTTAAAAGAACAATAAAATATAAGCATGTTTTATTTTTAATGTTCCAGATTTTGTCACACCACTGGTACATACAAGGTGATCCGTAAATAATGTCAATAATTTCAAGGGGTTATTCTTTGAGAAATTTCAAACAAAAAAGTTTAATACAATTTTGCTCGTTTCTGCTCCCTTTTCGAGGTAAAAATTGTTTTATATCAAATATTTAATTGAGTGTTTTGGGAAAGCCATTGATTTAATTCCCAATATGCTCAGTCAATTTAAGATAACAGTGCGTTATGATAATAAAATTATTGAAAGAATTTTAATTTTGTTCTTTAATTTTGCAGAAATTTGATCCAAACAAATGCAATTTTACGTTCTGCAAAGGAATTTTAAAATGTTACATTTGTTCAGATCAAATTTTCACAAATTTAAAACACAAAACTAAAATTATTTGAATCATTTATTATCATAACGCACTGCTCTCTTAAACTGACTGAGCATTCTGGGAATTAAATCAATGGCTTTCCCAAAACACGCTATGAAATATTTCACGTAAAGCAATTTTTTTCTTCATTTTTTCTATATAATACTTATATGTCTATATATTCTATATATTATTTTTTCTCGAAAAGGAATAAAAACCGAGCAAAATTGTACTGAACTTTTTGTTTGAAATATTTCAAAGAATAATCCCTTGAAATTAATGGCATTACTTACGATTCAGCCTGTATATATAATGCTAAAATGGCTTATGGACATATAACTAAAAAGAAATGAATAACGCCACACTTAGGAAGTTAGAACAAAAAAGATTTATTCATTTTTGTCTTATTGTTCACAATTCCTAACATATTATGATAGATTCAGAAACTTTATAACAGTAAGGGTTACATTCTACAGTTAAGTCAATTTAAAAAAAAAATGGAGATAGAACCATTAAGAACTGAAGCGACGAAATAACCAATCATGAAACTTGATAAGCGAACAGTAGTCCTGGCTTGTATGGAATTTTTTGTACTCTTAGGCAAACCATTCCCTTTTCTCTCACCAAATACATCGCAGACGACACCCCGGTGAATGATGACCAGTGAGAAGAGAGTACTGTGTCATACAAGTAACCAATCCTGAACTTGATAAGCGAACAGTAGTCCTGGTTTTTTATGCAATTTTTTATACTCTTAGGCAAACCATTCCCTTTTCTCTCACCAAATACATCGCAGACAACACCCCGGTGAAGGATGACCAGTGAGAAGAGAGTACTGTGTCAGACAAGTGACCAATCCTGAACTTGATAAGCGAACAGTAGTCCTGGTTTTTTATGCAATTTTTATACTCTTATGCAGACCATTCCCTTTCCTATCACCAAATACATCGCAGACGACACCCCGGTGAATGATGACCAGTGAGAAGAGAGTACTGTGTCAGACAAGTAACCAATCCTGAACTTGATAAGCGAACAGTAGTCCTGGTTTTTATGCAATTTTTTATACTCTTATGCAGACCATTCCCTTTCCTATCACCAAATACATCGCAGACGACACCCCGGTGAAGGGTGACCAGTGAGAAGAGAGTACTGTATCAGACAAGTAACCAATCCTGAACTTGATAAGCGAACAGTAGTCCTGGTTTTTTATGCAATTTTTTATACTCTTATGCAAACCATTCCCTTTTCTCTCACCAAATACATCGCAGACGACACCTCGGTGAAGGATGACCAGTGAGAAGAGAGTACTGTATCAGACAAGTAACCAATCCTGAACTTGATAAGCGAACAGTAGTCCTGGTTTTTTATGCAATTTTTTAAACTCTTATGCAAACCATTCCCTTTTCTCTCACCAAATACATGGCAGACGACACCTCGGTGAAGGATGACCAGTGAGAAGAGAGTACTGTATCAGACAAGTAACCAATCCTGAACTTGATAAGCGAACAGTAGTCCTGGTTTTTTATGCAATTTTTTAAACTCTTATGCAAACCATTCCCTTTTCTCTCACCAAATACATGGCAGACGACACCTCGGTGAAGGATGACCAGTGAGAAGAGAGTACTATATCAGACAAGTAACCAATCCTGAACTTGATAAGCGAACAGTAGTCCTGGTTTTTTATGCAATTTTTTATACTCTTAGGCAAACCATTCCCTTTTCTCTCACCAAATACATCGCAGATGACACCCCGGTGAAGGTTGACCAATGAGAGGGCAGCACTGTGCCAGATAAGTGGCCAATCCTGAACTTGATAAGCGAACAGCAGTCCTGGTGTTTAGGCAATTTGTTATACTCTTATGCAGACCAATCCCTTTTCTGTCACCAAATATATCGCCGCTTGGACTATAGTGCTGTGCCAGACATAAATAGCCAAACCTGTTCTTGCTAAGCTCCACCTTCTCACGTCCTGACGCTCTTGTAGACGATTTTCATTGGTGGACAGTGACCCTTATTCTACGCAAGTATTTTTTGTACTTTTATGTTGATGATTCCCTTCCTTAGGTGACAAGGGATCAAGTAGAGGCACATATTTCATGCTAATACTCGTACATAGAAATGGTAGATATTTAGCAAGAAGAAGTAGATGATTATGTCTCGTGACCAGAATATTCTATGAAATGGAAATATAAAAATTGGAGATTTATCTTTTGAAGAAGTAGAAAAATTCATATATCTTGGAGCAATAATAACAAATATAAATTACACTCGGAAGGAAATTAAACGCAGAATAAATATGGGAAATGCGTGTTATTATTCGGTTGAGAAGCTTTTGTCATTAATCTGCTGTCAAAAATTCTGAAAGTTAGAATTGATAAAACAGTTATATTTCCGGTTGTTCTTTATGGTTGTGAAACTTGGACTCTCATTTTGAGAGAGGAACAGAGATTAAGGGTCTTGAGAATAAGGTTCTTAGGAAAATATTTTGGGCTAAAAGGGATGAAGTTACAAGAGAATGGAGAAGGTTACACAACGCAGAACTGCATGCATTGTATTCTTCACCTGACATAATTAGCAACATTAAATCCAGACGTTTGAGATGGGCAGGGCATGTAGCACGTATGGGCGAATTCAGAAATGCATAGAGTGTTAATTGGGAGGCCGGAGGGAAAAAGACCTTTGGGGAGGACGAGACGTAGATGGGAAGATAATATTAAAATGGATTTGAGGGCGGTGGGATATGATGATAGAGACTGGATTAATCTTGCACAGGATAAGGACCGAAGGCGGGCTTATGTGAGGGCGGCAATGAACTTCCGGGTTCCTTAAAAGCCATTTGTAAGTAAGTAAGTATTTAGCAACTTAAAACTACGAATTTTTCATTTATAGTACTTTTAATTTAGGATTTAAGCATTTTATAGCGTTTTGGGATAGACCATTTTGTATGGAGAGTTTCATGGCAGAAATTTAGCATCATTAGTGTGTTAACACGTGCATTTTGTAGATTTTGCAGTTGAAGTTTTAAACCACTTGTTGAGTGTCCTCTTTTGCAACAAAATTACGAATTACGTTCAGAAATCAGTTTCTGTGCTGAAATTAGATATACGTTGTGCACAAAGTAAAGCATTGCTTCTTGGAATCATTAGAGCGCCTTTATAGACCCACTTAATTGAATGTTTCCATGGGATTTCCCGTACTTATTATAGCTGAGTGGGAAAAACAAATTTACAACGACGCGACGTTCTTCTTCGAACATCTTGGCTGCATCAACGATCTGCCAAAGATTTTTTCCACTTTGCAAGCTCACAATAAGCCTACTTAATTACACATATTATTCAAATGATATTATTAGTATAAAGATAATATGCGCGTAAAAAACGTAATAATTGAAAATATGTAAATTTTCATCTGACTAGCCGGTCCTCATCTAAAGCAGAAAAAAATGGAACTTACGGGAAATAGAGTCTGAAATATTTTTGGCAGCTTTCAAATAGGCCACGCGAACACAGACATTAGGAAAACACTTTTTAAACTAAGTCAGTAATAGCATTTGAAAAAAATTCTTTGTGCAGGATGAAAGTAAGTTACACATGTCAATGGTGTTTTTAAGTATGGAATAAAAATCCCTAAAATTTTCACATTTTTCACCAAGAGTCTGTTTTGCATAAATGAAATAAGTGAAGAAATTTTCCTATTGCTCTTCAAATTTTGATTCTATCAATTTAAAATTTTTACAGCTTACACACAATATTTATTTGCAGGTATATTTTCGTTTTTAGATTATCTTTCAACTTTATATACTTGATTTTGTACAAAAAAAATTAAACCTGAAAAATATTAATTATATTTAAGTTAAAAACATTGGGTATTTTAGAAACATTTTGTTAGGAACTACTAGGGCTAGGAGGTCGAAATTTTGCATAATCCTCTTTCATATGATAGTGAAGAAGAATGGCCACTTTCATATGGTTATCAAAATTATTATGGATTTTACAGCCAGAAAAGTATGAAAAAATATGAGAATTTTTAAATTTTTTTTTTTTCAGGATGGAAAATAATACTTTTTTTTTCTATCGAACGAATATTCATAATTGGAAATATGCTTGAATTTTTAGGTACCAGTAGTACAAAGAGTTTATGAGAAAAATGTTCCTAAAATACCCATGTTTTTAACTTAAATTTAATTAACGTTATTCAGGTATATTTTTTTTTATAAAATCAAGTATTCACTGTTCGAGTCGCTTAAGAAACTTCTTGCCCCAGCAACTAAAACTTACCCTAGTACAAACTATAGTAATGCCGCACTTCGATTATTGTGACGTTTTGTTAAGTGACCTAAGTTCTGAACTGTCAGTCAAGTTACAGCGAATTCAGAATATGTTCGTCAGATACGTGTGCAACATCCGACGATATGATCACATATCACCGTCCTTCGCAAGTCTTTCGTGGCTCCGACTTAAAGAACGCAGAACTTTACACTCTTTGTCTTTACTCTTTCGAATTCTGCACACCTTAACACCAAATTACCTTTCGCCTCGTTTCTCTTATCTATACTCTAACCACAGACGTAAATACCAGATCACTTATCTGTGGCGCGTTAAGTATACCTCTTCATAGAACATCTCGTTATTCATCATCTTTTACAGTATCCACCTCGCGACAATGGAATTCCCTGTCACAAAGTATTAGGGGCTGCAAGACAATAAAAACTAAAAAAAAAACGGCTTAAAAGATAACCTTCTTAGCATTTCATTCAAATCACACTGACTTAAACTATCACTGTCTACATTGTTACTCCTTCCTTTAGACATCATCCTGATAGTGCTGTATTTTCAAAATTGTCTCATAATAATCTCTTCCTATTATCTAACATTATTTGAAATATATTAACATTTTATGTATTTTAGCTTAATCTGCTACATAGTTGTATTTCAGTGTTTAATTAATAGGTCATAGTATTTTGTTGTATAATTAGTAAATAACTCTTGTATACATGTAACTCTTATCTAAATAAAATTGTTGAATTCTTTGTAAGTTCATACATATGTATATATACTTTTTGCTGGTTGAGTGGAAGAGAAGGCCTTACGGCCTTAACTCTGCCAGCTAACATAAATCATTATTATTATTATTATTATTATTATTATTATTATTATTATATGAGATATAAAGATAATCTAAAAACCAAAATACACATGCAAATATTGTGTGTACGCTTATAAAATGAATAGTAATAGGAAAATTTCTTCACTCACACAACAGACATAAGAGGCCGGATCTGGCCGTCAGTCTGTGGTTGTTCACCCCCGTACTGCAGAAGAAGCAGAAGGATATCTAAATGGAAATAGCCGGCTGCAGGAGGCAACGCATCTAGCAGTACAGCCAAAAATTATGAGGTCAAAGCCACGCTAATTGCTCTGAGAACGACTTGGAGTATTTTTATCTTAATCCTTTAAGTATCATAGCAACCCGACGCCACAGGAAACGTCTGAAGTTCAGAAGTAGTCTCCCCTTCCTGAAAGACACAGAAAACTATGTAGCCAATATCTTCCTGGATGAGACGTACAACTCAGGATATTCCGATCCCTGTACCTACTTTTCTAAAGCGAAGATGATGTTCTCCTCTCATACCCTACCCTCTTACTTTTTCGAAAATGTCTTGGTGAAGGAAGTCTACTAAACTACATTCTACTACAAATGGGTTTCCTCCAGCGCTTTTCTGTAAACTTTCTTCCTCCCTCCCATGTTCCGCCATTCTTTCTCTATCGTATTGCGAACAGTCCAGGACGCGCAGGCCGTCGTTTCACAGTTTTTCCCACACTTTAGACAACAGCGATCACGTTCGGTGGTGCAAGAGGTGATAACAGAAACGTACAAGTTCACACAAAACTCCCAAAGAGACACAAATACCTCCACAGTCACAAGACAATAGAACCGGCTCAATGCATGAATTGAATTCCTAGCTACGTAAAGGCTTCTTCAACTTAATAGAATTGTTTGTGGTATAACAGCTGAGAATGGCAGGAAGCGATTAATGCCATCTTCATGTTTTCCATGGCGAATATCCTAAAATTATCAGAAAGCCTATTTTTTTTACATCGAGAAATTTCGCTCCACATCACAAGTCATAGGTGTAGTCTACGTGCTGAAGTCCGTATTTGTTCTTGTATCTACTGCAGTTCTAATTCTGCCGTTTCACCACGTAACAATTTTGCTATGTTAGAAACAGAAAATTATAGAAAAATAAGAAAACAGCAGGCCTAAAGAAAAATGAAGAGAGATAATATAAAGAAACTAGAAGCCAATAAGGTATTAAATGGAAAACATGATTGTGATGAAAACAGATGTGATAATTTCGATGATAATGATGATGATTATTATTTAGAGGAAAAGATCTAAGGGAAGATGATACAGAGATGATGATGATGATGATGAAGATGATGATTATGTAGAGAAAAAGATCTAAAGGAAGATGATACAGAGAAACTAGAAAGTGAAGAAGAAGAAGAATGAGGATAATATAACACACAAACTGGAGATGATGATGATGATGATGTAGAGAAAAAGATCTAGAGGAAGATGATAAAGAGATTATGATGATGATGATGATGATGTAGAGAAAAAGATCTAAAGCAAGATGATACAGAGAAACTAGAAAGTGAAGAAGAAGAAGAAGAAGAAGAATGAGGATAATATAACACACAAACTAATGGAGATGATGATGATGATGATGATGATGATGATGTAAACAAAAAGATCTAGAGGAAGATAATAAAGAGATTATGATGATGATGATGATTATGATGTAGAGAAAAAGATCTAGAGGAAGATGATAAAGAGATTATGATGATGAAGATGATGATGATTATGATGATGATGATGTAGAGAAAAAGATCTAGAGGAAGATGATAAAGAGATTATGATGATGATGATGATGTAGAGAAAAAGATCTAGAGGAAGATGATAAAGAGATTATGATGATGATGATGATGATGATGATGATGATGATGTAGAGAAAAAGATCTAAAGCAAGATGATACAGAGAAACTAGAAAGTGAAGAAGAAGAAGAAGAAGAATGAGGATAATATAACACACAAACTAATGGAGATGATGATGATGATGATGATGATGATGATGATGATGATGTAAAGAAAAAGATCTAGAGGAAGATAATAAAGAGATTATGATGATGATGATGATGATGTAGAGAAAAAGATCTAGAGGAAGATGATAAAGAGATTATGATGATGAAGATGATGATGATTATGATGATGATGATGTAGAGAAAAAGATCTAGAGGAAGATGATAAAGAGATTATGATGATGATGATGATGATGATGATGTAGAGAAAAAGATCTAGAGGAAGATGATAAAGAGATTATGATGATGATGATGATGATGATGATGATGATGTAGAGAAAAAGATCTAAAGCAAGATGATACAGAGAAACTAGAAAGTGAAGAAGAAGAAGAAGAAGAAGAATGAGGCTAATATAACACACAAACTAATGGAGATGATGATGATGATGATGTAGAGAAAAAGATCTAGAGGAAGATAATAAAGAGATTATGATGATGATGATGATGATGATGTAGAGAAAAAGATCTAGAGGAAGGTGATAAAGAGATTATGATGATGATGATGATGATGTAGAGAAAAAGATCTAGAGGAAGATGATAAAGAGATTATGATGATGATGATGATGATGATGTAGAGAAAAAGATCTAAAGCAAGATGATACAGAGAAACTAGAAAGTGAAGAAGAAGAAGAATGAGGATAATATAACACACAAACTAATGGAGATGATGATGATGATGATGATGTAGAGAAAAAGATCTAGAGGAAGATAATAAAGAGATTATGATGATGATGATGATGATGATGATGATGATGATGTAGAGAAAAAGATCTAGAGGAAGATGACAAAGAGATTATGATGATGATGATGATGATGATGATGTAGAGAAAAAGATCTAGAGGAAGATGATAAAGAGATTATGATGATGATGATGATGATGATGATGATGATGTAGAGAAAAAGATCTAGAGGAAGATGATAAAGAGATTATGATGATGATGATGATGATGATTATGATGATGATGAGAAAAACTTCTAAAGCAAGATGATACAGAGAAACTAGAAAGTGAAGAAGAAGAAGAAGAAGAAGAAGAAGAAGAAGAAGAAGAAGAAGAAGGAGGAGGAGGAGGAGGAGGAGGATAATATAACACACAAACTGGAGATGATGATAATAATAATAATAACAATAATAATAATAATAATAATAATAATAATAATAATAATAATAATAATAAACAGAATAAAAGGGGATCGATGCACCAAAATTTAAGAGGTGATTCTACATGTTAAATATAACAGAACTTTTATTACACTTTTCCTTCGATGAAGCACCGTTAAGCAGAAAAAAAGTAATCTTTGCCCAATTTTGCGGCGCTCTATTGCGGTAATGGCCCGAGAGAAATGGCTGATTGCTATACAAGCAGATAGGTAAAAATAATCTAAATAGTATCTTGAGCCTATTTTTGCCAATTAAACCGTTTAGCCATGAATTTAAGTTGAATAACTGCGAAAATCGTTAAAATTAATCTTGCAATGCAAAGCACTGTCGCGTGTCACCGACTGAGTACATCAGGGAAGATAAGAGATTGGAGGTCGCGCTTTTCTAGAGTTATTGCAGTAGCCGTGATGTTACCAACATAGAAACATAACGATTTTCTTCAAAAACGGTGAATGTTAGAAAATAAAACTTCTTTAGATTTTTTTTAAACCTCTCCTCATGATCTATTATCTGTTCCATTTTGGTGCAGAGGTTACCATCTACTCTGTATATTAATATACGACCACCGGCTGAGAGTTGCGCTCGGCCATGAGTTCGATTCCCGCTAGGAAAAATTATCTGGTTGGGTTTTTCCAAGGTTTTCCCCAAGCGTAAGGAAAATGTCAGGTAATCTACGGCGATTTCTCGGCCTCATTTCGTCAGATACCAAATCCCATCGACGCTAAATAACATTGTTGATACAGCTTCGTTAAACAATAACAATCCCCATTTCGATTATTGCGATTCTCTATTCACGAATCTAAATACTGATCTTGTCCACAGACTACAGCGTGTTCACAATATCTGCGTTCGTTTCGTTTGTAACGTAAGAAAATTCAATCATGTAACACCGTCACTAGAATTGTTGTCTTGAAATCCACTTAAAGAAAGAAGATTCTTCAACCCTCCCACTTATTACTATTTAAAATCATCCACAACTCCAACCTTCTCACCTAGCATCTCGTTTTGTTTACCTTTCACTACCTCGAACCCGGAACATGTACCTTCTCTCTATTCCTCTGCACAGAACATCTTTCTACTCATCATCTTTCAGCATATCGATTCCACGCCTCTCGAATTCTCTCTTTGACCATGTCAGAGACTGTCGGAAAATATCAAAATTCAAATATAAATTAAAGAATCATATTCTAGTTCATGGAATTGCTTGTTGAACACCTGACCCATGACATTAATAAATATTGTAACTATGCTGTTGTAAAGTTGACAATTAATATGTAATGTATTTATTATTATTATTATTATTATTATTATTATTATTATTATTATTATTATTATTATTATTACTACTACTATCTGTTTTTCTTTCTTTTTTTCTTGTATTAGCTCAATGAGAGCTCTATAGTGTTCTTTTGACCCTGTTGACCCTCTATAGGGCTTTAATTTAATTTGTATTATTTTCATCACTGTTTGTATTTCTTTTTTTGTATTTATATATGCTATCTGGTAGGAAGGACGAGAAGGCCTTATGGCCTTAATCTTGTCAATTTAAATAAATAAATAAACAAATAATCAATTAAAATAATAACATAAGATGAAGATAGTGATTTGATTATAAAGAAAATCAAGTAGACAGAGAAAAAGAAAAGGAAGAAGAAGGAAAGAAGGAAGGATGATGATAAAGGAGACTGAGGAGGAAGGGCATGTGGTAACAACCTGGGGCGAAATAACTTCACGTTCACAAACAACATCCTCCATCTCTGACAACACAGACATGACATTCACTCGGGCAGGAAGATAAAAATAATTCTATAGATTTCAGCATGTTCCCCGATGCACCTGTCCTCCTTTATTTTGTTCCTGGTTACACGTGTGCGACAAGACTTTGTATTCTAGTTGTATTCTTCTTGAAATCCCAATTTGGAATCCGACTGATATACATTCCACAGTGCCTCACATATTATAGGGTTATTTCTGTAAACAACTTAATTTAAATTATTCCAATTTATAAACAAATCGAGCAATCAAGATGAACTAAGCGACTATGAAATGTGTGAAGAACGGGATTTAAATATTTTCTGATAAACAAAATAAATGCTTCCATTGTTATGATCAGGGAACGAATTTATATGGACTAAAAATATATGACATATGTAAATATATAATTATGTAGGTACTTATTTTTATCAAAATATGGGAACTTAAAATGATTATTACACTTTTACTACGTCATACTATTTTTGATTAATAAAACGGTACGAAAGGACGTATTTCAACCAATCATGGCTGATCATCACTTCCCTAGCATTTGTTTATTTTTGTCACTTCCTTAGCATTTGTTTTTATTACTTCCCTAATATTTGTTTCCTTTTTTGCCAACATTTCAAACTCCTAATTCCTTACGGTACTATAAAACAATCTTTGCGATCGTCATTTGTTTCCCGCATAGACAGTCAACTGAAAGTGGCGGCTCCGTTCAAACGTTTTGGTGAAGCTAACATTAGTGAAATAGAATTTGAGTGAGTCAATTAATATTTTATTGTATTAGAGTACTTTATTTCTTCTAATCTTCATATATTTTCTTTTAATCGTGTAATACTCAATTAAATCCCACTCGAGTTTTGATTTTCTATAGATAAATCAAAACCTCTAGTGAGATTACTGTTGATAACAATGACTATCTACGTTAAATATTAGTACAGTTTAATCATACTAAACAAAGAATAGCCTATAATGGACGTACCTTATCTTTCATTGTACTATTTTGTTATGTGAACTTTAAACAAATAGTAACAATATTTATTTTTACTCTGTTTCTTACATAAACGATTTATAGTGTCTCATTTCAATTATTATTCATCTCCTTTCAAACCTAAAATAGTAACATTCATTATGTTCACGGTTTAATTAATGCATATTAATGTATACAGTAGCAATCAGTCTTTAATTTAGAAATACATACAAGGTTTTTATTAATTTGAATATTAAGTATTTAATAATTGCAATTGTGCCAGTAATATGTAACAATTGTGCTGTCGCTATTTAATGAGTTATTCTGTTTACGTGTGTAATATAAAAATATTCTACTGCAATAATAAAGTTAATGTTCCTTCATTCAAATCATATTCAATGCCTTGCTCATTAAAAAACAGACATCGCCACTGCAGGAATCTCTTCGCACAATAGTAGACTGGAACAGCTTACCTGCAGCAATCTTTCAGGGTGGTCCTCTTAAAATCAATACATTTAAGGAAAGGTTGAGAAGATTAGACTGAAAACTTAATTGGAGGTGCAGTGTAATTATTTAAGTTGTGTCATGTAATTGAGTTGATATATAATTAATTAAGTTGATATGTAATTAATTAAGATGATATGTAATTAATTAAGATGATATGTAATTTAGTTTATATGTAAATAAATTAAGGTGATATGTAAATAATTAAGATGATATGTAATTAAGTTCGTATGTAATTAATTAAGGTGATATGTAATTACTTAAATTGGTAATAGTTGGGTGAAATAGAAGTACTTATAAGTTAGATTTACTTTTGCTTATCGTAGGCGTTATTATAGAATAGTTTTTATTTATTGTCCTAAGTTTATTGCATCTACTATTTATAGATTTACGTTTATTTTATTTTATTTCATTTAAGTTTTTTATGTAATTGTAATTATTGTATATTATATATCACTACCACTGGGTGTATACCCAATTGTAGTGTTAATAAATACATACGTACCACAGTTAATGACCACTCATATAGAGTATGAATCGTTGTACTTACGCCACTTTTTCGTATGCAGTATATTACTACTTCTTCCTTTCTGTTAGTAAGCTAGTTTATCGGCTGGGTTTGGATACAAGAGTTGGAGGAGGGAGAGACTTCGGGAAAGAAATTTATTGGTAAGAATGTGGCCACTGAAGTGACAAACCTTCTCTTAACGTGGTGTTTACTTCAGTTGCTTCGTGATAACTACAGTTGAGTAAGTCAAGAAATGATTTAGTACTGTAATTTTTTAAGTTTGGTTCGGCTGTAACGGAAATTCAGATGCCTACACCACACACTACATATATACACGAACATAACGCCGGTGTGTGGACTCGAACTCGGGTATTCAAGATATCAGCAAGAGAACTACCTCGATGGCATGAGACAACTATCTCATTTCCAATTATATCCTTCTTGACAATAGTATTTCTGAAACAATGAAATTACTTTAAATTGGTTATTTTTTAACTCAAATTTGAATGTAATGTACTTGGATATATCGTTGGTTTACAAGCAAAACACATTAAGTAAAAAATATTATGTCTGAGAAAAAGGTATTTCAAAGTTCGTGACAAAACTGAATGCTCAAAATATTATTTTTAATAAGTTGTTTCTCTTTACGTGTATTTAATTTTCCAATTCTAAGTTTGAACATTAACGGTCTTACTAATAAATCGTGTATAGTTTTTATACGAGATTTATGCAGATTTGGAACTGAAAACGTTACGTTACTAATAAACCATGCATAAGCGATGGATGTATAAACAGCCTGTAACATGGGAATTTCTTTGCAGTAGTTACATACATGAAATCCCATGTTTCAGCGTTGTATATAGAGAAAAAATGGCCGTTCCTCGAACAGCTGTTCGTATCGATTGTCATTTTATTATGATATATTTTATTTCTTTTAGTAGGTTATTTTACGACGCTTTATCAACAGCTTAGGTTATTTAGCGTCTGAATGAGATTAAAGTGATAATGCCGGTGAAATGAGTCCGGGGTCCAGCACCGAAAGTTACCCAGCATTTGCTCATATTGGGTCGAGGGAAAACCCCGGAAAACCTCAACCAGGTAACTTGTCCCGACCGGGAATCGAACCCGGACCACCTGGTTTCGCGGCCATACGCGCTGACCGTTACTCCACAGGTGTGGACTTTATGGTGATGGTTGCCTTGTAACTACAGAAGAACAAACCGAAGAGCACAGAATGATTAGAACAATATTGCTGTAGCTGTACTCTTTGACCAAAATATAGCGTGGTAATCGATCAGGCCCAGTTGTACTATCGATACTTAGCGCGTCACACTAGCGCGCACTATTGGATGCATAGAGAACCTCAGTAATGAAGTAATGACGAAACTATGACGTAGCTGTGTAACAGTTGTACTGTTATACACGATATAGTGATTATTAGTCAGGAATTTACACACGACTTATAAACGAGTTATTCATTGTATGAGTATAAGACAGTTAAACGTCTGTATAAGAGTTTTTATTAACTTAATAAGACCGATGTACAGTACATTACATACGTCTTTCTCTCAGAAGAAATATTTTTGACTTAACGTGTTTTGCTTGTAAACCGATGATATTTCATGTCCCAAAATAATGCTCTATAATGTTTGAGTAACACTGTAACCAGAAAACACGCATTATTTAATGATACTAATATTTATGTTTAGATTTCATCTCTCAGTAGTTATGTAGTTTGAAATATTGTTTTAATATAATGCATGGAAGTAATAGGTAATAAAACCTAACAAATGTTTGTACATGAACGAATTATGCATTAACATTAAGTAATTAAGAAGACTGACGCAAAATTATTACAACGTATTAAGCACTAATTCATATTAAACAGATGAATTCGAAATATGCTCATATTATGTACTGCTACGTGTTTTTTAGTATCCCATCTGTAAATAAACCACATATATTAATACTACGCGCATAAATAGAATATATCAATGTAATTACGAAACAGTCAGAAGCTGTGAGAGAATTCGGACTATGATTAATATGTTTTGGCATCAAAATATAAAAGCTTTTATGCACAGAGTGAACAATAAGTACGGAATATTGTTGATAACTTCTTAAATTTTACAAAAAAAAGTTTTATATAAAAACTGTTGGAGATAAAGCATACAATATTATGCCAGTGTTTGGAAACAGTTAATTATTCAGACATACAGGGTTTGATACTAAACTGTTTTTTTTAAATGGCACCCGATATTAAAATTTACATATTCCAAATCTCCATTAAATTTTACGTATGAATGTATAGAAACTTCACCCATTCCTTCGTTTATTGTCTCTGAACTATTTATTAAACTTGTTTTGCGGACTTCAAATTTGAGACAAATAAGTACATAGGTTGGATAAAAAGTAATGGCAACACTGCTGTCACGTGACGATGGTGTGTTCGAGAGCTGTCAGCTTTGTGGAAATGAACAAGGACTGTTAGATGAGTTAGTGCAGCCAGCGGCGACAGTACTTCATCAATCTACTGCAGTGTATAGAACGTTCACTTTTATAGGGATAGTGCGAGCGCCCTAAGACCATCCTTACAAAACTAGAGCAACGTTCCTGGATCAAAATTGAAATGGCACGAGGTCATAGTGCACAAGAATGTTTTCAGGGACTGCGTGAAGCATGTGGCGATGCAGCGTTGCCATATCGCACAGTTGCACGATGGGTTAAAGAGTTCGGGAAGGCCTTGTTGCACCGGTACCAAAGGGAAGGTGACGACTTTCTTGGACGAATCGTCGCTATGGACGAAACCTGGACTCGCTCGTATGAACCAAACTTGAAACGCCAATCAAATGAATGGAAGCATCCCGGTTCTCCTCGTCCAAAGAAAGTGCGTCCTACACAAAGTGCTGTGAAGGAGATGTTCATTGTGGCGTATGACATTGATGGGGTAATACTGCACCACGCTGTACCTCCAAGGCAGACGGAAAACGCGGACTACTGGAACATCCACCGTACTCACCCGATATGATCCATGCGATTACGATCTTTTCACCAAAGTGAAAGAACCACTGCGAGGGACCCGGTACAATACCAGAGATGAACTTATCCGTGCTTTAGGGCGGTCAATACGGAACATCAACAAAGACGGACGCGCTGATGGTGTACGACGCCTTCCAAACATTTGGCAAAAGGTAATACAGACATCGGATTCTAGGGCAAATGCCTATTTTGTTTCTTTAGGAGAAAAGTAAAAATAATTATTAATATTTGTGTTTCATGGAAATTGAAAGGTATTCAAAGAGTTTTATAGTGCCCTAAAATGCCCTAAAACGGTTATTAGAGCCTAATTTGTTAATATTCGCCTAAAAATGCCTAACTCACTGTAAAGTTTCGCATTATACTCTTACTTTTTATAATTTATACATGCATTCACTGCGAAATTTAAGGCATTTAAAAAGTGGAAAGTTTGCTTCACACCGGCCATGAAACCATTGATAAAGGAAACAAAATGTTTTGAATCTCACGACACTCGCAATAGATTTCACCGAATTTAACATGTTTGGAGGCATAAATGCCAACCAACCTTAGTTTTGAAGCAGGCAACAATCACAACATGTGCTGCTACCGATTCAGAGATATACTATACTATAAAAATGACTGTTTTCGGTCTGAAACCGATTACCTGTACTGCCCTTCAGAGTGTCATAAAATCACAATTTTTGGAGAAAGAGTGTTTTTGAAATATTTATGAAAAGTCGTAAAACTGCGAATTAGTAGGGTAAACCGTTACAAAATATTTAAAAGAATGGCCCTCCTAGTGTTAACACTACCAGGAAATGCAACAATAAGTGGAACTTTGTATTTTTGTCCAATTGAATCTCAATAACAACGGTTCATTTGAATGCTCGTTAACAGTTGCTCTTTCCCTCACCTTATTTGTGTTGAGAAGTTTTGAGCGGTAGGACGTTTTCCTATGAGGTTTAACGCGATAATGCCGAAAAATATAAGTGCAAAATCTACATTGATCCGGCAATAGCTAACAGAATATTCAGAATTCACTTATGATGGAAAAATAATATTCTGCAAGATTTGTAGCAAACAGGTATGTAACTTTTTCAGTGAAAGAAAGAAAGAAGTATGATACCTTGATGTGCCTAAAATGCCTATTTTCATTAAAATAGAGCCTAATTTTACAAATTTTGAGCTTATTTTAGGCGCCTAAAACTGCAATTTTTAGTGCCTAAAAATCCGATGTCTAGTAATAAATAAGGGAGGCGACTATATAGAAGGTACGTAAATGTTGTACCCCTGTGAATAAAGCCATGTCGGAAATATCGAACTGTTGCCATTACTTTTTATCCAACCCATGTATGTAAAATCATGTTGATTAGGTAATAAAACTAAACAAAACACTATGACTAACCAAACTTATCACAGATACTCAAAATGGGAAGCATTCTCAGCCAAACAGTATCCCAGTCTATCACGAAAATAGTCAGCCATCAAATCAGTGAGTGAGTGAGTTAGGTCATTCATCAAGCCACTTAATCAGCCAAACAATCAGTTATCGACTCACTTATTCAGTCAGCCATTAAGCCATCAAATCAGTGAGTGAGTGAGTGAGTCAGGTTATCCATCAAGCCACTTAACCACTCACTAGGTCAGCCATCCACCTAATCATCTAGTCATCCACATACGCACATATTCCCCTTATGTTATGTAACTGATTTTGATTATATGTAATTTTCTACTTTATTTTATATTCTCTTTATATTATGTAACTGATCTTGACTATTTGTAATTTTCTACTATATTTTATGTAATTTCGAAGGTATCTTCTTTTGTGTTGTTTGTAATCTAGCACATAATTTTGTATTTCATGTATATTATCGAAACCTGGTTGACTAGAAGAGAAGGCCTTATGGCCTTAACTCTTCCAGGCAAAATAAAACTACTGCTGCTACTGCCGCTGCCGCTGCTACCACTACCACGACCACCACCACCACCACCACCACCACTACCACCACCACCATTACTACTACTAAATCAGTGAGTAAGTAAGTGTGTCAATCAGAAAATCAGATTATCCAGCAAGACACTAAATCAGTCAATGAGTCATACATCCACTTATCGAGTCAGTCAGCCGCCAAATCAGTGTGACGTCAGTCAGCCAGTATGATATGTCATCTAGAAAGTCACCTAAGGGATTAGGCACAGCTTACAGCAGTAAAATTTTTGGAAATATTCAACATTTTTTTTCCTCCATTACTGTACCTTAAACAATAATGAAAATTGGTATGTGTAAAACACTGTCCTTCTGCTATATGAAAAATATTTTTACGATTCATATATTTTTTTTTTCAAAATTCAAAATGGTGGCAGTTTACTGTGCAGTGATGAAGCGTTTCCCTCACATCTCATAAACTTGTTAACTTTTTCATTGGTGAAACTCATGTTTACAATATCATGCTCTTTCAACAACATTTCTTAATAAATAACTTTTTTTTTCTTTATTTTGTGTTAGAAGAAAATACTAGGCCCTAATATTTGACGATTTTTAAAACGAATTTATTATTTCTCACGCAATCTATCAAAGGCAGAGAAGTGATCTTGCATCATATTGTAGATATGATATGCATAAATACACACAAAAAATTTCATCTCAGAATTTTGGATAGTTTTTTAGTTTTGTGGGAAACGCTTCATAACCGCACAGTGAACTGAATTTAGAAAAAAAAAAGGTAAATATATTTTTTTACCCGTAAAAATATTTTTTTTTTTCACATAGCAGAAGGACAGTGCTTTACACATATTAATTTTCATTATTGTACAAGATACAATAATGGAGGAAAATGTTGAATATTTCCAAACTTTTACTGCTGTAAGCTGTACCTAACCTCTTAATCAGCCAGCCAGCCAGTCATCGATTTACTCATTAAGTCAACTATTCAACCAACAAATCAGTGAGTGAATCAGGTTATCCATCAAGCCATTTAATCAGCCGAATAATCAGTTATCTACTCATTTATCCAGTCAGCCATTCAGCCATCAAATCAGTGAATGAGTGAGTGAGTCAGGTTATCCATCAAATAACTTAATCAGCCACTCAGTCAGCCATCCACCAAATCAGTGAATAAGTAAGCCAGTCAGTCAGAAAATCAGATCATCCAGCAAAACAATAAATCAGTCAATGAGTCACACATCCACTTATCGAGTCAGTAAACGTCAAATCAGCGAGACGTCAGTCAGCCAGTAAGCTACTTAGTCAATCAGCCACCCACTCACTTATCCTGTCAGCCAGTCACCATATTGTTTATTTAGGATACTATGAGTCAGTGACTAACAAGGAGAGGACACGCTCTGTATACCACAGAATTAAATAAGATTTTGTGACATGAAAGTATAAGACGTTCTGTTTAAAGTGATACCTGGTATGGGTGGCCAATGACCCCTCGTTTTGAAAATATTGGCTATTGTTTGTGACATACTTCCGTTAGGTGTCTAATAGGAAAACATTAGACTGTGTAACGGCGTAGCTCATGTGGTTGGATGCTGAGTTGTCATCCAGGTAACCTGAGTTCGAATCCTAATACTTTCTCATTTTTAAAGCTTGATGTTATTATTATTATTATTATTATTATTATTATTATTATTATTATTATTATTATTATTATTATTAATTTTTTTTAATTTTTTTATTCACTTTCAGTTGTCAGCTCCTATATTCAAAGCCATGTTGAAATATGCGTGGTATGCATCAAAATTAATAAACGAATGAGAAGTGTTTGTGAATGTGAATGATATCTGTTTCGCGGTAGAAGTGCGGAATAATGGGTGTGACTGTGGACAACCTTCTTTCATTTACTGTGCATGGTGCAGGAAATATGTATGTTTTGTGTGTTTTTATGAAATTTATCATAATGAATCGGGACACAATGAAGTGGAATAGCTGCTACAGAAACAGAACAGACACCGGTGACACATCTTACCTGCCTACATGAGCAATAGTTCATTGTTTATCCTTTACAATACAATGTTAGCTAATTATAATTTGTTTAAAACATGATGAAGCGTTCAATACATTGAGAAATATGATATATGTAAATAGATTACTGTGATCACAATATTAATCATTATTAAAAGATAAAAAAAATAGGACCAGTTAAGATTCGAACTTAGGTTGCCTGGATAACAACTCAGCATCCAACCATATGGGCTACGCTGTTACACAGTCTAATGCTTCCCTATTGAGCACCTAACGGAAGTATGTCACAAACAACAGCCAATATTTTCAAAACGAGGGGTCATTGGCCACCCATACCAGGTATGACTTTAAACAGTACGTCTTGTACTTTCATCTCACACAATCTTATTCCATTCGGTGATATACAGAGCGTGTCCTCTCCTTGTAAGTCACATCATCATAATCAACCAGTCAGTCAGCCACCGACTCACCACTCACTCATCCAGCCAACCAACCATTCAGTCGTTTACTAAGTTACATCATCCAGTAAGCCATTTAATCAGGCAGTGAGTCAGTCATCCACTCACTCATCCAGTCAGTCAATTAGTCATTACAGTAATTAAATCATTCAGCTTGCCAGCCAGCCAGTGCGTCAATCAATCCAGATAATATCATATTGTTAATAATATTGTATGCAGCTAGGAGTGAATCAATTGGGCAATCAGTGAATAAGCGAGGTTACTCAGTCATTGAAACGTTCTGTAGAATTAGTATGTTGTTCTAGACTCTAGAAGGCAATTAAAAATAATCACGCTGTAATGAATCAGAACAAGTTTCCATGGTAAACAAAATCTTCTATATGGTTAAACACCTTCATGTTGCATAATCACAAGCAGTTCTGCGCTGTGAATTCCAAGAATTATTCATTAATGTGGAAAAAAAACCTTTTAATTTCTTTATGTAGGCTAATTTGAAACTGCTGTAAAAGGTAAATACGCACAGTACATCCAGCTGTACGCCTGCCTGGAATTACAAACAACAGTAATTAAAACATCATGGTTATAAGCTGAATACTTAGTTTACTCGTGCTATGTTTCTGCGGTGACTGCGTGGTCTAGACCATCAGTCTGCCACGCAAGTGGTCCAGGTTGGCCTACCAGTCCCGGTCAGGCGTAGGGTTTTTTTTTATTGAAAACTCCATAAGAACACTTGAGCTCTAAAATTAATATCTTCCGAAATGTGAGTACTTATTGTCAACATCATAGAATATGGTCAATGTGATTTTCATTGAAAAAGAGCATTTAGTATTCTGAGTGGTAGCAGTATTCATCAAACCAACAGGCCTCTGAAGAAAGTCGAATAAACGTGGATCCTAATATTAATATCTTCCAAGATATGAGTCAATATTGTGACGGCCACGTGAGGTTCGATCTCACGACCGACGGAGGAAGGGCTAAGTCGGCCGGCGCGGAGGTTGCGCGCGCATCTGCTTCCTGTGGCATGTGCTGTGGCTTAGGGAGTAGAGTGGAGTGAGGAGAAAGGTCCAGAGAAGTCTGGATAGCCGCTATCTGCTAGACATCTGTCGACCGACCGCGAACTCTCCAGAAACTATGGCTTAGTTATAAATACAACGCGCAAGTGAACGCGAGACAGTCATTCAGTCAGTCAGTCAGTCAGTCAGTCAGTCAGAGAGTAGGTCAGTGGACAGCCAGCCAGTCTTGTGTAGCAGTGAAGCCAGCTTCGAGACCAGAGCGCGACTTGAGTTGTGTCCGTAACTGTGGAGCCTGAAGCCCGGAGTTCGAGTGCAGTGGACCGCAGTTGAGGGACCTGAGTTCGAAGTTCAGCGGATCGTCTCTGAAGGTCTGGGGTTCGAGATTCTGTGAACGCGAGTGACTGAGCTAGAAGAACTAGCCAAGACAAACGAGCTGTGAACTGAGAACTGACAGTTCTGTGTTGTAAATAGTGCTTTGTGAATATTAGTTAAAATTAACAGTTCATTGTTGTTCGCAATAATCCAAGTAAATTGTCATTGTTGTCTGTGGAGTGCAATAACGAATACTGTGTTGCGGTGTGGAGAGCAAATCCCATTGTTGACGGGAGTGAAATTAAATTGTAGAAAGTGAAGAGTTATTGTTGAGATAATAAAATTACATTGTTGTTCAGTATAAAAATTTACAATATCAAAGATGCCCAATGTGGTTCCCATTCACTGTAACGCACCCATCTGCCCTACGTTTTAGGGACTCACACCTTTTTACTCTTTTGTTTACTGCATTTTTGATATGATATTGTATACCCAATAAGAAACAAGCAAAGAACTCACATTAGAAGATAATATGCTGCTCTTACAATATCAATTTCAAAGCTCTTGTTTTGTACAAAGTTTGATTATAGTACTCGTGTTTATTACGTGTTATCTTTATTGCTTTGATGATTACTACCACCTCTCAGAATACTGAATGTTCTTTTTTAAATGAAAATCACATTGAGCATCTCACCTTTCCTTTGTTTTGATTAATACTATCACCTCTTAAAATAACGAATGTTTTGACACACTGTATGTACTCGTATATACAGAGTGAGTGAGGAGGAAAGGTACATGGTTTGAGAGGTGATAGTATTGGTGATTCTGAACAAAAAAGTAGTGAATCACCCTGTATTTATTACTGAATTATTCATGGCATAAAATTTGGTTTAATTTTGAAATCTTAAAACTACTTTATAACTGGGACTTTGCACTGTTGCAGGCAAATATAGACACACACATAGATTGTTCCATTTATCTTTTGCACCTATTATAACTTTTTTGTTTGGATAGGTATTGGAATTTTTGTTTTTGAGCGTTGTGTTAGAACGAGGGGCTAACATGAGTGTGAGGATTTGGTGCATGTAACTACATTATGGTACAAGATATACGTGACGTCATCAATTTTTCAAATAGCACTACATACATTAATCATGGTACATTGATTACACACATTAAGACGAGTTTTAAAATGTATCACAATGTCACCTTCCTAATAAAAAAAACAACAAAATGAAACAAAAACGTACTTCCAATGTGATAATGTTATGCTTTGAGAGTCACAGAAGATGTTACAAATGGTGACCATTCACATTAATGCATATTCAAAGGCATTCCCCGAAAGACCGTATGACTGCCCGGCATGTTGCTGGCTGAATGGACACACAACCTGTCGAATGCGTCGCTGCATGTCGTCTGGTGTTGTCAGAATGTTTTGGTACACACTGTCCTTTACAGTTCCTCCCAGGAAGAAGTCGAGTGGCGACAGGTCCGGAGAACGTTCAGGCCACTGTACGTGGATTGTGGCGTCGACAGTTGTTATGGTTTGTTTACATGTTAAAACAGCAAACACATAACACACGACATGTACGGACGTCAGTCTTCTTTCGTTTTTTTTAAGTTGGTTATTTAACGACGCTGTATCAACTACTAGGTTATCTTTCGTTTTGTGTAAGTTAATGCACAAGATGAATGGGGCACCACAACAAACGACACATTCTGATGGCATTCATTTTGAATTTTATTGTTGTTATTGATTGGGAAGGTGACATTGTGATATATTTTTGAACTCGTCTTAATGTGTGTAATCAATGTAATATGATTAAAGTACGTAGTGCTATTTGAAAAATTGATGATGTCACGTGTATCTTGTACCATAATGTAGTTACATGCACCAAATCTCTGCACTCATGTTAGCCCCTCGTTCTAACATAACTCTCAAAAACAAAAATTCCAATACCTATCCAAATAAAAAAGTTATAATAGGTGCAAAAGATAAATGGGACACCCTGTATATATACACTCATATCCATAGCTCTTTACTATTTTCAAGTGTGATAAGCGTACGTGTAATATTTTTATTTGTTGCTTTAATTTTCAGCAACTTTGCCAGCGATACCATTCGCCTATCTTTAAGATCAACTTTCTAAAATGTCATTCTCGTGCCGTATAAGGTCCTCGTGCCTTCAAACCGGCTTCTTAATGCTTTAAATGGATGCAGGTATACCAACCCGCGTTGAGAATTGATTACACATCGGAACACAGTGTTCCATAGTGCATACCTCTCCATTCACAGGCTATGGTCGCCGGGAGGTATACCTACTGCTGGACCGTAACAGAGTTTCTGTCGTAAACTCTCTCTGCAGAGGCATTTTGACGCAGTCCTTAATGCTTGCCATGGTTCAAACATTCATGAAGGCAGGGAGAGGGCTCAAACACTTTGAAAAATAAACCATACATCCGCCTGAATGAATTTATGCACAAATTTCAGAGTCCTGCTACTTCTGAAATCTGGAGCATCTGTGGCAACAGTCACAAGTACTGTGGGTTCACGATAAGTAGAGTCCTGTGTTTGGTTACCTCAAGTCTACGATCAAGCCGCAACATTGTAGATATGTATGGAGTAGAGCTTTAAGTCATCTAACGCTACTTAGTTCAGGTCTGCAGTTCAGTGAACATACGAAAACAAAACAAATCTAAGCACTAGGAGATCAGTGTTCTAATACAGGGGTGGCAAACTGAGGCTTTTTCGGTGCTCGAGGCTCCGAAATCAGATTCGAGGCTCTCCCGGGACAGAAGCTTTCGTAGCGAACAGAGCGCGGGCATGTAAATGCGAGACATTGGCGAGATTTGCAGACTTAAGGGGTTAGATACAGCTTACAACAGTAATTTTTTTTGGAAATATTCAACATTTTTTTTCCTCCATTACTGTGTCTTGTACAAATAATGAAAATTGGTATGTGTAAAACACTGTTATTCTGCTATATGACAAAAATATTTTTACAATTTAAAAAGATTATTTATATTTTTCTTTTTCAAAATTAAAAACTGTGGCAGTTCACTGTGCAGTGATGAAGCGTTTCCCTCATGACTAATAAACTTCTTAACCTTTTCATGTTCTCTCTCTTTTGTTTTGTTGCTGAATCTCATGTTTATAATAGTATGCTCTTTCAACTACATTTCTTAATAAATAATATCTTTTTTATTTTGTGTTAGAAGAAAATGCTGATATTTGACCATTTTTTAATATGAATTTATATTTATCAGACAATCTATCAAAGGTAGAGAAGTGATTTCGCATCATATTGTAGATATGACATGCATAAATACACTGAAAAAAAATTCATCACACAATGTTGAATACTTTTTGAGTTTTGACGGAAACGCTTCACCATTGCACAGTGAATTTTGAATTTTGAAAAAAGATATAAATATTTTTTTAAATCGTAAAAATATTTTTATCGCAAGTATAGCAAAAGGACAGTGGTTTACAGATACTAATTTTCATTACTGTACAAGATACAGTAATGGATTAAAAAAAACGTTGAATATTTCCAAAATTTTACTCCTTTAAGCTGTACCTAACCCCTTAAGAAAAAATAAATAAATATGTTTAAAGAAGAAAAAAATTCGACACACCTGAATTGGAAGGTGACGCTTGGTGGCAAGACCTGTCCGACATGTTTAGCAAATTAAATGACCTTAACGTAAGTCTTCAGGGAAACGTTTCGCTGGTACCACATTTACGTGAAAGAGTCAAAGCGTTTAGTTTCAAGCTGTCCTTGTACCGTATGTAGCTAATTGCAAATAATTTAGAGAATTTCCCGACACTTCGATTATTTTATTCGTATTTGGATCCAGTCAGAAAGAAAAATTTTAATAATCATTTGCACAGCCTGTCTGAAGAATTTAAGCAACGTCTCTCTGACTTTGATCCAATGACAAAGAAGTTTTCACTATTCACTTCCCCTTGTAGCAGATCCATTTTCCCAGGATTATTCGGGAAATTTTGCTTCCGAACTTATCGAACTACAGTGCGACTCTTCGTTGGAAAATAAGCAAAAGACATCACAGTTTGACGAATTTGGGAAAGCTGCTGCAAAAACGCGACGATTTCCTACGTTAGGTGCTTTTGTTGCAAATGTGTTTTCATTGTTCACGACGACTTATGTTTGTGAAGCTGCATTTCCATTAATGAAATTTAAAAAAGTCACATAATCATAACAAAATGTCAGATAAACACTTGTCTAATTATTTTCGGTTAATAACGCTAAGAAAATTAAAATAAACATTAATGAACTTGTGAAGAGAACGCGCTGCCAGTTTTCTACGAAAGCAGTTTGTTGCTCCAAAATGTAAGATGTAAATAAATCTATTTGACGCAAAAAGTACGTTTATTATTCCAATAAGCATTTTTCCCTTTAACGGAAAACACTCATTACATTTCTCCCACATAAATTGCTTCCTGAACAAAAAGAGTGCTTATTGATACAGAGCTGACTAGTCTTTCAATATCTTGCGTTCGCAGGCTTCCCCTATCCTCGTGCTGGTGAGAACCATTCGGCCACCTTCGGTCAAAGCGGCTACGTCCTT
>NC_091127.1:40072890-40095390 GCF_040183065.1 Periplaneta americana | reverse complement strand
CTTCGGCGAGCCTGCGCACTCAAGGGTGTAAGGCTGCTCGCTTCACCCGCGGGTAAATGGCCCCCTGTGTCTACTGCATAGGCCTAGTCTCCGGAGAGACCATGGACATGGTAGCCATAGAAACGCAGGCCCTACGATATCGTATCTCACTCGTCCCTTGTTTTAAACTTGGATGAAGAAAATTATACCTTAAAAGTAAAATATGGGGCATATTAATGTAAATTGCTTCGCATTAAGCCAGAGTTCAAAAAACCATGCCCCGTGGGTCGGAGGCAGATCAGGGGAAGAGATGACAAAGTCGGGAAACAAAAAAAGTTTCTTCCCTTGAAGAGTGTGATTTCATTATTCATAATACCAAGTGCAACTAGTTATTTTAACATTTCTATGTTATTTCTAAGTCTTAAAAGAATGTCCTCATTAAAATTCTTTAATTTTGTCCTGTTCTCAAAAAACAATCACTAAGGATTTAAAAATTATATTGACATAAATTAGTTTTGTGCGAGATCGTGCGCATTTGCTTCGTTTCCGCATAAAACCAATCCGCGGTAAGTCTAAAATTCCACATTCAGTATTAATATTAATAATAATAATAATAATAATAATAATAATAATAATAATAATAATGTTTTATTTTAGCTGGCAGAGTTAAGGCCATAAGGCCTTCTCTTCCACTCAACCAGCAAAATTTTGATAGGACTGATATTTAATGAGATAAATGAGTTTTAAAATTAAAATAACGCCATCTAAGACGGTGCAATGAATTAAGAACAAATGACTTCGTCTATAAGGGGCCTTGGACAATAACAATCGAAACAGGGGCCTTGGACATCAACAATCGAAAGCTGTTAAACATAGCCTACAGAGAATGTTTCTGTGTTCATATGAAGTAATATCAGAAGCTACATTAACCAATACAATACATATTTAAATTACAAATATTTACACTACACTTAATAGGTTCTCCAGCAAAATTCTTCAATTTTAACGACTAGTAGACTACATATGTATTTATTTAAATTTAGATAAACCTATACGGTAAAGTAGTAACTTAATTTATGAGCTAATTTAATTCAATCAATTATAATTAATTTAATATTTGAGATAGCTAGCAAAATGATGAAAATTAATTTAATATAAGCTTACTAGAACTATGTTAAAGGGAGAAAAAAATATATATATAAATCTAAATTATATTTTTATAATGAAAATATTAATGTAATTTGCTATTAGAGGTTTTGTAAATCTATTTAGAGAAATTAATGATAGTAATAAGAATAGACAGATGTTAGTTTCATTATGAGTAACAAATATTAATCAGCAATTAATCTGTTAAGTAAGAATTTATGTAATTTTGACCTAAATGAAGTTATTGTCCAACAACCCCTTACATCACTCGGAAACGAGTTCCAATTTCTAGCAACTGAAACTGTATAAGATGAAGAATATAAAGATGTCAGTATTCCCAACCTAACACACATAACAATTTCCCTCTTCTTACAGCTTAAGTGACATATTGATTTTACTGCTTTAGGCTTTTAATATATTATTTTTAGAGACGTTCAATATAGTAATAATTATAAATTGGAAACTTACCACTGCAATTTCACCTAAATTGCGCTCTTAATTATTGTTTTTAAATATTTGCAAAAATTAAGTAAACTCTACAACTCCACTAAAGTTACTGCATTCGTGATGCAAGTAACATTAAGGAAGCAGTGAAAAAATCAACAAGATTCCAGACTCATCATAGACTGGGGGGAAAAAAGACAGGCGTATATCACGGCCTGCTGGAGTATAGTAAACACAGAAAACATTTTATAGGAACAATGTTGAAGATAGATATTTTTGTTTTGCTCAACTACGTTTCGCTTTTTCAAACTTTTCCTCGAACATGAAAACTTCAACATACCGCTCTTGTAAAGCATATTACTATTATAACACTAGTTTCAATTTTAACGTATATTAGAGGATAATATTAAAATGTATTTAAGAGAGGTGGAATATGGTGGTAGAGACTGGATTAATCTTGCTCAGAATAGGGACCGATGGCGGGCTTATGTGAAGACGGCAATGAACTTCTGAAAGGACAAAAAGAAAGGAGGGAGCACTCCAAGCAAATATGCAAATATAAATGCGACGGATATGACGTCAAACTACACCTTTTAAGCCCCATAATCCTCCGCGAAATACCGCCAATCGCCAAATATTAAATTGCTACTATCGGTTTCGGCCATACGTAAACGGTTTAAAATGGATGTGGAGGTAACAGGAGTATTAGCAGATTATTATATCAATGTACATTTCACTGTACATTTATTAAAAGAGTTATGGTCGTGACATAGACTGAACACTTAAATTCCACATTCTTTCTTTTATCAAGAAGGATGTTGGCACTCCTTCACATGTTAAAGCATAAGGGGACATAGCCTATCAACGGACATATTCTACAGTTGAGCCGAACAGAATATTAGCTCATTTAAAATAAATAACACTTGCTGAACTTGACTACACTTTTTAAATATAATATTACGAGCAAGAAATTTCTCATACTATCATAATAGCTTTATAATAATAAATTGATATTGTAACTTTTTTTGCTGAACAACAATGTAATTTTATTACCTCAACAATAGGATTTGCTCTCCACAGATTAACACAGTATTCGTTAGTGCACTCCACAGACGACAATGACAATTTACTTGGACTACTACGAACAACAATGAACTGTTAATCTTAACTAATATTCACAAAGCACTATTTACAACACAGAACTGTCAGTTCTCAGTTCACAGCTCGTTTGTCTTGGCTAGTTCTTCTAGCTCAGTCACTCGCGTTCACAGAATCTCGAACTCCACATCTTCAGAGACGATCCGCTGAACTTCGAACTCAGGTCCCCCAACTGCGGTCCACTGCACTCGAACTCCGGGCTTCAGGCTCCACAGTTACGGACACAACTCAAGTCGCGCTCTGGTCTCGAAGCTGGCTTCACTGCTACACAAGACTAACTCGCTTACTGTCCAAATCTGCCTGTAACAACACTGGCTTACTGACTGACTGACTGACTGACGTTCACTTGCGTCTTCTCTTTTATAACCAAACTATAGTTTCTGGAGAGTTCGCGAAAGATTCCACTCTCGAATCATCCGGATATCTCTCCTCTCTGCCGCAGTCACTCTTTCCCCTTTCTCCCCACAGCACATGCCCCAGGAAGCAGATGCGCGCGCAACCTGCCCGTCACGGCCGACTTAGCCCTTCCTTCTCACGTGGCTGTCACAATATTATCCATACCCAAACGGATCAGCCTGTATTTTAGTTTTCGTTACTATGATGAACATATTATTCAGTTATGGTGATTCCTTCTATAGAAAAGTTTGATGCAAATACTTTTCTTCGAAAGAAATTTCACTGATATGTTAACGGTTCACCGTTCGTGATATATACAACGGCTAATACGTATTTTTACTGCTATGTGGAAGCCGTGGTTCACGTTCGAAACCTTCCTACGGCATGGATTTGTCTTTTTTTTTTCAATGTAATGTTATATGTTGAAGTGAATAAGGACACGTGCGGTGTTGTGCTGTACTGCTCTACATAACTGAGTTCCCAACAAGTGTTCGTCTAGCGTGTCAGGACGATAAAAAGTTCAGATCTGAAGTTAGGTCAAGTTCCACACAAAACCTAGAGCCAAGAAATAAAAAAATGTAATCAAGTCCACTGAACCTGTTGGATGCTTGACTTGAAAGAGATTTTGTCTAGGATATCTATAGGAAAGATCATACAGGACTGCTAATACTAGACTGATTCAGACATTGTTATAGACCAGCGTTTCTCAAACTATGATCTACGGACCACCTGTGGTCCCCGAGGTCTGCTCTTGTGGTCCTTCAGAAAGTACAGAAGAAAAAATAAAATTCAAACGAATTGCGTATCACACTATAGCTGAAAATCTCAGAGTTAGGAAATGACAAACGGCAATCACCTTCCACTTTTTCTCCCAGTACTGATATTTTATGAAGTTTAAGCCTGTCTACCGAATTCCCACTCTACTCTCAGCAACAAAAGAGGGATTTAAAGCACTATGAACGTGGTGTTTCTTGCCATCTTTTCGCTGCACATCAGCTGATGACATGTGGCTAAGTAAATTGGCATATCTTCCAGATGTATTCTCAAAACTAAACGATCTAAATCTCTCTCTCTATAAGGTAATTTTTTGACTGTTCTCAATGCGCATGAGAAAATAGTGTTCGAGAGGAAACTTGGTTTGCGGGTCAGTTCCGTAAAACAGATGATTTTTTCACTATTTCCACCCTAGAGTCTTTTTTGGTTGAAAATGATTTCGTTATTGGAAAATAATTATGCAATGACATATGTTCGCATCTCGAAACTCTAAGGTCATAATTTGAAACTTATTTTCCAAGTAAATATGACGAATTTTCATGGGTTTGTGACCCCTTTCATTGCGATATTGAAAATAACAAACTTTCATTGAGTGAAAGAGAACAGTTAATTGAACTGTCGAGTGACACCGGACTTAAAATGAAATTCCAAGCAGAATGTATGGTTAATTTCTGGACCTTATCACAAGTCAAAAGAGAATATAGTGAACTGTACAATGGTGCTTTACAGATTATAATTCAGTTTGCTTTTACGTATCTGTGTGAGAAAGGGTTTTCATCACTAAACAAAGTACCAAAATCGACTCGATTTATGTGACGATCTCCGATTTAAGCTTACCAGCATACATCCAAACATAGAACAACAAGCAAGAATCTGCAGGCTCATCCATCTCATTAATGTGAGTACCAACATTAAATATTTTGTTTAGTTAATAAGTTAAATATTATCCAAACTCTAATAGCCTTGAATTATTAAACAACGAAAATTAATTTTTTCTATTAACATTAATTTAACTAGTTAATACTAATATAAAATTAAATGAATTTAATTAATTAATTAATTTTGTCTTAAAATATAAATATACCGGTATTAAATTATGCTACAAAAATTATAAATTTGCTTTCGAAGGGAACAAGGGTAAGGTGGTCCGCGGAACTGTTCTGACTTAAAAAAGTGGTCCCCACTTCAAAAAAGTTTGAGAAAAGCTGTTATAGACATATATTTATATTTATTTTAAAATGAACTCCTGTGATTTTATAGGGTACTTTATTATTAAAGTTCGGATAAAGTAGCTGTATCAATATAGGCTATATAGCTGTATAGGATTGGGCGTTGATTTCCTTCAGACTAAATAAACACTACTCCCTTCCACTAGCTAAAACTCTACCTACTGGGAAGAACGTTCCCTACACCCTAGTTAAACATCAGTGAATGGGCAGTACAGCCGACAGGAACTGAATATACGTCGTTACTATTGTAGGCTGGGGGACACGCGACAACTAGTTAATGTTTGTGAAGAAAAGGCACGGACCAAGGATGCCTATCATGATACGTACCGAACCTTATTTATTACTTTTCGAACGCGCTCTTTTATCACCATAATAACGTGTCCTTTTTCTTTTTTTCTATAAGTTTCTTTACATACGCGTTAACATTTGTGGTCATAACGCGTGTTTAGGTTCTGTAGGTTTACCAGTTTCTATCGAGTTCCTGTTTCTATTGTGTGTTGTAGATGGCTTGTGTTTATGTAACTGATTTTAGATTTTTATTGATGTTTATGATATTGGTGATTGAGGCGGTGATGAATCACATAATGTATATTTCCAATCCGGCATTTGACTTTGTGACTGAGGAAAACCATTGAAACCCTAGTCAGATTGGCCGACAATGGGGTTTGAACCCGGGACCTCCCGAATATCAGCCTCAAACGTTACCGTCTGAGCCAATTCGCTCGGTAGTGCTTCTTTTGTTAAAACGATTTCTAACGTTAAGTTTAAAATATGTGACAGAAGAGCATGTATTCGCATACTTTTACGTCATTTTATGAAAATGTCTTAACTGCAAAGAAAAACAGATTTAAAAGGAAGGAGATAAGAAAGGAAGATGGTGAAAATGACAGGAAAACTGAGAAGAAATAAAATAAATAGAGAAAAACAAAGGAAAGTTAAAATTAATATAAATAAAATAGAAATAGAAGATACTGGGAATGGAAGAGAAGGAGAGAATAGCAATGACAAAGAAGTAACAATGAAAGATAAAATGAAGAGATAAGGGAAGAAAAGTAGTGATAAAGGAAAGAAAAGAAAAATGAAAAAGGTCTTAGCATGAAGGAAAAAACGGAAGGAGAAATGAAAAATTTTTTGGTGTTCTACCTTCCTTCATCCTCACCAAATGGCCTAAGCTATTCTAGCCTTATGAATTTGATATCAGTTATATCTATATTTGTGTACATGTTTTGAATCTCTAAATTACCTCGGATACACCATTTTCAAAAACTGTACCGTAAATCTTCCTAAGTACCTTCATTTCCCATACACCCAGGTCAAATTTAGCTTTCCAGAGAGAGCATACGTTTCACTATCATATACCACAATCGGGAATCTGATTACAGCAATGAATTTCTAAATACATTTTGGTTTTATTTGATATCCCATATGATTCCTTTTCCATTTAAAATGTGAACTTGGTTCAATATAGCGAATTTCAAGATGGTGACTATGTTCCGAAAATGGTACCTTCAGCCATTCTTTCGTAGGTTAAAAAATTTATGTTGGAAAACATACTTTCGCACACATATGTCGATGAACCAACGTTGTTAGCACATATTTTGAAAACTTGCGCAAGTTACGATATGAATCAATATCAAGAGAGAGCCAAGACGTTCACGGAAATCATTCTTAACGTAACATCGATGTTTGTACATCTGTGAAGCAAATATTCTTTTAGGATTTAAGGGACGTATGAGTCTTACATTATTCTCTGAAATGTTTTTTCTTTTTTAATTATTATTGTAATTACTGTTCTTTGTTTTTACCTTTGACGTCCTATAAAGTATGAAGGTCCGGAGAAGAAGGTTTAGGAATCTGGATCCGAATCGAAGTTCGCCATTTGAAGATCCCTGTTGTAGACATTTACATGTAATATATATCTTTATGCTCGACCATGCCGAAATGTAGTAATTATACACCTGGTAGCAGCCCTTTAATGGACCTCATTAAAGTACACCTATTCATTAAAGTTCAGGTGTTCCGCCAATCATAAAACACCACTGTAGCAATACGAAAGAGCAAGTATCGATTTCACCAATTGCACAGTAAATAATAATAATAATAATAATAATAATAATAATAATAATAATAATAATAATAATAATAATAATAATTTATTTTAGCTGGCAGAGTTAAGGCCATAAGGCCTTCTCTTCTACTCAACCAGCAAAAAGTGTATATACATATGCATGAACTTACAAAGAATTCAACAATTTGATTTAGATGAGAGTTACATGTATACAAGAGTTATTTACGAATTAAACAACAAAATACTATGAACTATTAATTAAACACTGAAATAAACTGTGTAGCAGAATTAAACTAAAATACATAGAATGTTAATATATTACAAATAATATTAGATAATAGAAAGAGATTATTATGAGACAATTTTGAAAATACAGCACAATCAGGATGATGTCTAAAGAAAAAAGTAACAATGTAGTCAGTGATAGTTTAAATCAGTATGATTGGAGTGAAATGCTAATAAGGTTATCTTTTAAGCTGTTCTTAAAGGTGTTTGTTGTCTTGCAGCCCCTAATACTTTGTGACAAGGAATTCCATTGGCGCGAGGTGGATATTGTAAAAGATGATGAATAACAAGATGTTCTATGAAGAGGTATACTTAGCGTGCCACAGATAAGTGATCTGGTATTTACGTCTGTGGTTAGAGTATAGATAAGAGAAACGAGGCGAAAGGTAATTTGGTGTTAAGGTGTGCAGAATTCGAAAGAGTAAAGACAAAGAGTGTAAAGTTTTGCGTTCTTTAAGTCGGAGCCACGAAAGACTTGCGAAGGAAGGTGATATGTGATCATATCGTCGGATGTTGCACACGTATCTGACGCACATATTCTGAGCTCGCTGTAACTTGACTGACAGTTCAGAACTTAGGTCACTTAACAAAACGTCACAATAATCGAAGTGCGGCATTACTAGGGTTTGTACTAGGGTAAGTTTTAGTTGCTGGGGCAAGAAATTTCTCAAGCGACTCAAACAGTGAATGGAGGAACAGATTTTTTTATCGTTTCTTTAACTTGAAAATTCCAACTTAGATTATTATCAAAAAAGAAGCCAAGATTTTTTACGACAGATGAATAAGAGATTAGCGTGTTGTTAAGGGTAACAACTGAAAGATTACTGTTATTAAGGGAGTTAACTAAACTATATTTGAAATAAAGTCGGTTCTGCTACTATAATAATTAGCGTTAATTGTAAATAATATTCAAATAAATTCAATTTGTCATCTCGTTTTTCAATGTATAATTCAATTTCAAGGTTATATCAAGATTAATGTTTATTTTACTCTCTAGATTATATCAAGGTCGTTTACATTTTTTTTCTCGGAAAAAATCAATACTTTCGCGTCTGCGCACATCTCACAATTTACGAGAGATTGCACAAGGTCACTTTCGCTCCCCAGTCAGATAAGAATAATATGAATACTTATGAATAATTTCAAGTTAGAAATATGGTCGAGCATAAAAAGTCGTATGAAACTTGCCTATGATGGTAATTAAGACGCTCGTATGAAAATTATGAAACTCGCTTGCGCTCGTTTCATAAACAAACATACTCGCGTCTTAATTACTACCATTATAGGCTCGTTGCATAATGTACTATTATATATGATTGATGTTAACTTAAACATCAGATTTTAAACTTGTGACGCATACTGCAAGAATAAACTGCAGAATTCTGCGTCTTACTTAATTTTCACAGCGTGAATTTGCAGAAGACTTGTTGATCAACAGGTCTTGCACAACTTTCAAGTTCCCAGTAGCGTGTAGTTGTCATCGATCATCCATCACTGTCATCTTCCTCACGATTCTTGCGACTTGCAACTCAGAGCGTAGCACTGACCTAGTAATACGAGCGAACTGTTGCGTTCAGTCCTGACATCACAAGGACTACTGCTAAAGTGTCAATTCAAGTCTCCATGCTTCCCATTCTCCTTGTACAGATACATGTTCATCTCTAATTAAAACTTTCGTGACGAATATTATCGTGAAGCGAGATCTCGTTCATATCTTTCTCAATTCCGATCAATTCCAAATACTATCACATTCAAATTACGTTTTTATGTTTCCAACTTCATGATACAGTCTACTGCAGTCATGTCAATTGATGCCCATAGGAGCAAGCGCGCGCTTTAGAGCTCAGGAGAGCCTGAGCGCTTTACAGCGGGAAAGAAAGAGACAGACGAAAGAGGTGGTATATGCCGCTTGGTCGAGCTATATTCAGGGATGGCCAGCACTTATTCAATGGATAAAGGGAAGAGAACTTATTAAAACTGTGTCCATGTTAAGTTTTAAATTTGTCTGAGAAGTATAAGTGCGTTATAAGAATGTAAGTTTTAATTTTAATGGCTCATTTTTCACAAGTTTGATTTTTTTTATTCAAAAGAAATATTTTCTCAACTTTTTTTTAAAGAAAAATAAAATTTTCAGATATAGGCCTATTTATTTAGTAGCCTTACAGAATGTTTTCGTAAATCTAATATACCGTATATACGTATTACTGAAGATAGTGTATTGAAAATTTTGAAAATATTCGCATGGAAATTATTTGTAAGGAAATGAATTAACAAAGCAACTGCTGTTACATCATAAGTAAAAGATATGTGCCCATGTGTTGTAAAAATGTCAGCTCTATAGCTTCAGCACATTTCGAGAAAATAATTTAATATTCTGATGATAGGAAGTTGCTCACCAATATCACCTTAAAAGCATTAAGTGATAAGAGTTTTGTTATGGAATATTAGTTACACTTAAAACATAGTATATAGCACCTAGGTAACTTTGCTTTGTATTGTAATATTGTTTTGATTGGTTTATTGATTACTTTTATAAGGCTAAAGGTATCATCAACAATATCAACCCCAACTTATCATGTCATACTCAATCTCTTTTTTTTTTTTTTTTTTTTTTGAGATATCACTTTCTTTATGAATGATGTGTTTCATCCATTTAGTACAGTATAGTTGTACTATTATGGAATTTATGTGAATATTCCTTCTTAACTCTTTATTATGTTATTAAAATTTAAAACACAACTGGAATATTAAGAAATTAGTATTAGTACTTTTGTTTTACAGACAATATAGATAATATCAAACAGAAAGAAGCCATATAAAATAACGACATAAAATTTCACGTTCCGTCTGAAGTTTGTGCACCACTGTTTTCTTAATCCAACAGGTTGCTTATTCATATACACAACCCTTCCTCTTTCCATACTTAGCGCTTGATGCCCGCGCACGACGACAAGGTCAGAAAAATGCGCTTGCTTTGACATCACTGGTCTACTGTGATCACAAAATATAACTCCACTTGCACTTCTCTTGCATAATAATAATAATAATAATAATAATAATAATAATAATAATAATAATAATCGCGGCAGACAGCCCATAGAGGGCCAAGTCCTCACAAGCCGAATGCTAGACTGACAGCATAGGTGAACAATCGCTCAACCAGTACGGAGGCATAATGTGGTTAGCACGATGATCACCCCAGCTGTTATTCACTGATTCGCGAAATCGGATTTCTCTACCCACCTAAGCTACTCAAATTCTACACGATGCTGGATAAAAAAAACTATCACAAATTGACTGAACTTTCGTGAGAAAATTTCTTCCCCCCTGACGACTCGAACGAGCGTTCATTCTGTAACGTCATTCCAGAAATGTTGCCTTAGACCACGATATTCCAGTTTGGAACAAATTTTTTATACGTTTCAGAATTTTATTATATAATGGAACCCTGTTCCTACACTTCGCATTTCCGAAGATCATAATGAAGTGGAACTGCACATACTTTTCACAATTATTGTAACGAGAGCAATAGTTCATGTATATTCCTTCAGAATATTATTTTAAAATAGAATCACATTTATATGTCTCTCACTTAAGCTAGAATATTATTAGAAAGTGGAGTGTCGTTTACTAGGTTCTCCCTTACGAATATTATGACAAACTGGCCTCTTCCGAATATTATCAGAAACTATTGTAGTGTCGTTTCTGCATCCTTCACTTCCGAATATTGTCACAAAATGGAGTGTCGTTTGTACGCTTCTCACTTCCGAATATTATGAGCAGGCAGTGCATTTTCGTTCCCAAACGTACAGCGGATCGAGTAGTTTCTTCTGGTAGCTACTTCTATTACGTCACGTGGATGCGTAAGCAAAATCGAATTGCAAGCAGGTACGCATGGGGTCATTAAATAATAATGATGTAATGTATTATAAATATGCCCCTGCAATGTCATGTGACGTAGAAACAACTTTGTTCGATACCAGGCCCCGGAACAATTTTTCCCTTGAAATTATTCAAATCTGCTTTACAGGGAGCTTCACCTGAAAGACTAGGTTTGCATAATATATACGTTACTGTGTACGTTAACAGAAAACCACAATTCCAAGTCACACAGAGATTGTGTGCACTCGTCGTGGGTCTCTGGCGTTTCGTCAGCCCACGCGAGTTGTGTGGATATAAAGTGAAAAGTTGAAGCGGTGTCAGGTGGAGTTCCCGGGTAGCTCAGTGGTAGAGCGCTGGTACGTTCAACCAGAGGACCCGGGATCGATACCCGGCCCCGGAACAATTTTTCCCTTGAAATTATTCAAATCTGCTTTACAGGGAGCTTCACTGAAAGACTAGGTTTGCATAATATATACGTTACTGTGTACGTTAACAGAAAACCACAATTCCAAGTCACACAGAGATTGTGTGCACTCGTTGTGGGTCTCTGGCGTTTCGTCAGCCCGCGCGAGTTGTGTGGATATAAAGGGAAAAGTTGAGACGGTGTCGGGTGGAGTTCCCGGGTAGCTCAGTGGTAGAGCGCTGGTACGTTCAACCAGAGGTCCCGGGATCGATACCCGGCCCCGGAACAATTTTTCCCTTGAAATTATTCAAATCTGCTTTACAGGGAGCTTCACCTGAAAGACTAGGTTTGCAACATTCTCTTAGTTTAAACAAATTTTATGTGATGTTCGTTCACTGCAACGGGATAGGTTTTTGATAAACGAATTATTTGTATACATTGTATAAAATATAAATATTGATAATTTGTATATTGATTTGTATTATTATTATTTTGTCCCTGTAACGTTATGTGGCGTAGGAAGAACATTTTCTTAGCTTAAAAAAATATTACTGGCAGTTGTAGTAAAAGATACGAATTTCATAATCCTAGAATATATGTTTTTGTTCACCGTAACGGAGTTGATTTCATTAAATGAATTAATTGAATATATAATTCAAAAACCGATGTGGTAGCCTACTCGGTTGCATTCTTTGTATTTAGGATAGCCAATTATTTCCCTGTTGCTTTACTCTCTCTCGTTTATATCTCAAAGTAAAGTCTCGAACTGAAATGTGGGAATTAAGTGTAATAATTGGTGGTTGTTTTGGCGCTGTCGAATTTATTTCTGTAATATTTCCGAGACTGAAAATCTTCCGTAAGGCGCCCACTTATCTTATCTCTTCTTCCCGCATTTGTAATTACAAAGTATCAGCTATTGCTTTGAGTGGAGGATGACTTCCGTCCGTTTCCTGCGTAAACACACACATACTTACAATTAAAACGCAATAATTCTCTATATTTTCTATATAGCCCAGGCTGTACTACGGAATGTTCGATGGGGTTATCTGCGGTGAATAGAAATATAACCGAATTTGGCATCAATGATGCATTTCAATATATTTGGTCTGTTGGTAATAACATACATAACGTGAATAGCATAAAGCACGTTGACATCAATTTAAATTTTCAATGTTAATAAAACTTTAAAAGATAAATGAGGCAATAAGGCCATTTTATAAATAAAACATTGTTACTCTATCAGTTCCAGCTAACTGCGTATTCGCACGAAAAATACATTATTCATATGGCATATGACACAATATTGAACAAATAATTCCATTTCCCCCAATAAAAATACGTACAAACTGAGATCATTAAAGGGGTCGAATCAAGTTCTAGCAGTACGGTGCTACGCTTCCTACCTTTGGATTGAGAGTTTGGTTAATAATTGAGGATCTAACATTCTAAGTAGCCACCGGCGTGGCTCAGTAGGTTAAGGCGCTTGCCTCCCGGTCTGAAGTTGCGTTCGGGCGCAGGTTCGAACCCCGCTTGGGCTGATTACCTGGTTGGGATTTTCCGAGGTTTTCCCCAACCGTAAGGTGAATACCAGATAATCTATGGCGAATCCTCGACCTCATCTCGCCAAATATCATCTCGCTATCACCAATCTCATCGACGCTAAATAACCTAGTAGTTGATACAGCGTCGTTAAATAACCAAGTTAAAAAAAAATAAAGTAAAATAAAACATTCTAAGTGCGCTAAATTTGAGAAACAAACTTTCAGGAAAATGATTTTTCGAGTAACTGGATATTTGAGAATGCGGAATCGGAAAATGATCGGGAACGTTTTTTTCTTTTTCATAGTCCTTGTTGCTTTATAGATATTAATTTAAGGACCCATATTTATTAAAATTTTATCTTGGGTTTATGAAAACTAACTCTTCTCAAAATATTAGACCTTTTTTTTCCCCCCACACTTTATATTGTCTGTTTTTTAGTCAACTGTACGAAGACAGGTTTGAACCTCTTAAGTAACACCAATAAGGCATCACTCATAAGGCAACTAGGCCAGGTGATAATGGGGTAGGGTGGCCAGTTCCTTTCCCCTTCCAATGCATACATCGTCGATTAGCTACATATTCCACTCATCAGACTTGAGATGCATACAAACAATTGTTTTCCCTCTGACACTTATCGTCAAGTGAGATGTAATGCCTGATAATAGATATGCTGTACATATCAGCCAGAACCTCAATCAGAGGTAACTTTGTATTATACTGTATTTTTAAAACAATCTTCCAAAATGCATCCATGAATGAAATCTTTTACCATGTACACCAATGGTGGGCATTCCTGCGGCATTGCCGCAGTGACGTCAGACCTGAGCGAAGCATCAAACTTATCCCCTACCTTCCCCTTCCCCCACTCCATGAAAATACTGCGCGTGTACGTGGCGGATTATACTGGATTGCTGTACTTCGGAGCTTCATTAGTGATACAATATCTTTCGCAGAATTATATGAATCGAGAGGATATCACACTTACAAGAAAGGCGGTTCTTTCATTTCTCATGTTTAGGATTAGTTACAAATATTCAGGACGGGAACTTAAATATGTACATTCTTAAAATAGATCACCTGTTATACGAGTTCAAAGAACACAGATTCAGTGATTTTCAAAGGATGGAAAAAGATTTCAATATTTGCCACTCCTTTACATGTTTAAATTGAAAATGTTATCCCAGAATTGCAGTTAGAGGTACTGGATTTGCAGAATAATGGCTTCTTGAAAGCAGAATGTGAAGGTCTACTGGGGGCTAAAATTTTTTTAAAGATGTCCAGTACTACATATCCACTACTTAGACAGTTTACTTCAAAAATAATGAGTAACGTCATTTCCCATAACTATGGTCCTGGAACATAACTATTGTCCACGATACAACTATTCAAATTTTATACTCCATAACGTAGTACCTCGTTTATCTATATTCTTGCTTTACTGTAGTTTGAATTCAAGTCACTGCAGCTATCTACGAACGGTCTATGTTACTTCTACAATAAGCTTTGAATGGTTGTATCGTGGACAATAGTTGTGTTCCAGGACCATAATTATGGGAAATGACTGTACATATTCATCAACCTACCAGTGCGAACAGCTGTTTTCTAAAATGAAATTTATAAAGTCCAGCCACAGATCCCGCTTAAGCGATGCTCATCTTGCGCAACTGAAAATTGCGTGCACAGATATAAATCCCAATTTTGAAGAAACTGTTTTGAAAAATGATTAATTAAATATCACGTGAATGGACTATTCTAATTACATATGGTACGTAGGAGTGTAGTGGCGCAACTGTCTGTAAATCCGTCACTGCACTGTAGAGTGCAACCCCTCCCACAGTATGTAGTTGCCATTTAAATCCTGTCTTGTGGGTTGCGTTCATTTTGCCCACCACTGATTACACGAATAAAAGAATAAATTCGACTTTCCTGGGTTGCATATCAAAGGAATCCTCTTATAATTTCAAAAACTGTAATAAAGTACTTCATTGTACAGTTTAAGAAGATATATGTCACTAATTTCTTTATAAATTTACATCAAATACAGCAGAGGAGGTAAGACCTGTCCTGCAACCTTATCATGTACCCTTGGCTATATCACCAACGGGTATGGAGAGAGAAGGTATGCTTTATTCTGAGATGAAATTTCGTGTCGGTAGATTCGTATAATATTAACCATCGTGAAACAAACTCTCTTTCTGAAGACTCATTCTTTCCCTTTTCGCACAGCTCATGCCAGGTCTCACCTCCTAATCTATAGCTATTCGTATTACAAGTAATTCCACTTATTTGCACCTCTATAAACTGTGCCTGTTTTCAGATAAGTTTTTGGTCTGTCAATCTCTTAAGAAATCTGCCACTTTTTTATCTTTTTTTTTTTAATTTTGCTAGCGAGTTTTTTCTCGCTGATTCGTGAAAAGTGTTATAGACAGCTTTTCTTATTAATGCTTTAATTGCTGTAATAAAAAAATGCAATGAAAACAGTTGATATGACAATCTTTATTTACTTATATACGCATTGCTCAATCCCTTATAACAGTTTCACATCTGGAATAAGATAAAGGATCGGCATCACAATTCCACTCACATTGCATCACAGCGCGTTGCCTGGATACAGTCATACTTCCTTCTCTTTGTTTCTGTTCCATTACGTCACTTGTAATTCGAGCGTTATGGAAATTAAGATGAGAAGATAGTAACTCCTGCTCTGACAAGGACGCGGTCGTGGCCCACTTTACACCTCAATCCTAGTAAGAATCTCTGAATACATTACTCTATCCAGTGATTCAATGTTACGTCATTTGAAACCTAATGCAGCTACTGCTACTGCTGCTATTATTATTATTATTATTATTACTATTATTATATTATTATTGTTATTATTATTGTTAATAATAATAGTTTTATTTTCCCTGGCAGAGTTAAGGCCATCAGGCCTTCTCTTCCACTCAACCAGGATCAAATCACATACAGAAAAATACGTACCGATATACAAATATTAACTTAAAATTATTATTATTATAATTATTATTATTATCATTATTATTATTTACGGGATCCTTACGCCCCTGAGCAAGACAAAAGTAATGTAATGAAAATAAAAGTAAAATAATGAAAATGATTGCATTTGTTCGATTGTTACAGCCTTTTATTTCTTTCATTGCCTCAAACTTACAGACGAAAAAGTATGTATGTACGTATGTATGTATGTATGTATGTATGTAGGTTAGATTAAGTTAGGTTAAGTTAAGTTAGGTCGCGGTGGTTACGGGCGGGTTAGGATGGCCCTTTGCACGTCGGCCATACTGAGGCCTATTGTGCACCCCGAGGTGTATGGAATGAATGAGGATCAGGGGTGTACCAGCCCACTGGCCGCATGTGACCCCTCATCCATTCACCCAATGGTGGCCTTCTACCCTCCCTCGCCCTAAGTTCACACCGCTAAGGTAACAAAGGAGCACAGAATCCATTTCAACGGCCCTTCCAAGGTGTCGAAGCGCCCTTGGAAGTTCTCTTAAGGAATGAATCCTGGCAGAGATATTGCGGAAGGCTGGGAACTCAGGAACGGTTGTAGAGAGGATGCGCCATCCCGTAAGCGGATGAAGACATGCGTCTTGACCTGAATATGTCTATTGAATGAGATGAGAAAGATGAATGATACAATATGAAAATCTAAATTCTTTCTCCACACGGGAGGGAAAGGAAAAATGGACCGTGTCAATGAAAATTCCAACCTGGCATTTGCGTAAATAATTTTGGAAATCACAGAAAAACCATAGTCAGGTTGGTCGGTCCGAGAATCGAACCATGGACCTCACGAATGCGAGTCCCATGCGATAAACGTGAGTCAACTCGCTCGGTATGTATGTATGTATGTATGTATGTATGTATGTATCTAATGCCTACCCACTTCACTTTACGTGATTGGGATCCCGCATATTGCGGATAGATGGCAGGACTGTGACTCATTTCCTAATTGCAACCACTTCAGCGGGCCAAGCTGTACATGATGTGTATCTGTGAAGAGTTATGTCGTGTACTAGAGTGAGTGTATGTGTAAGCGTAGTGTATGGAATAAGTGATGATTATGAAGATAAGAAAGAGAGAAGGGGAAACCCGGTGCCGGCATGTAGCTTACTCTTGTCGAATAGCACCAAGGGGGCCGCCAGACTTAACGTCCCCGTCCGACAGGCGAATCACTATCAACAGTGACAAATGGCTTCTTTTTATATACACTGAGGAGAGATTTGGGATTTAACCTATGCATATTGGTGTACAATCTAGTGCTTGAAGTTTTGCGTCGCTATCTGTTGTACTCCCGAAGTAGAAATTTTACATGGAGGCAGACACGCTACCACAGAGCTGGTTCAGCAGACTACAGAAGTTTCATTTTCATCTGGCATTACTATTACATTTCTGTAGTGCTCGGGAAAAGTGGCACAAGTCAAAAATGTTAATTTTACAAAAGAAGGAAAAAAACTGTCTTCACACTGGCTTATGTCGATTTGACTTTCTTCTGTATGAATTATTGTAATGGGAGAAATACTTATGTCTCTTTTCCCAAGCCGGCAGATGTTCCGTAAGTTGTCAATAAATTAATAAAAAATGTTTATGGAAACTGAATGCCACTTTTCCCAAGCATTGCAAATTTCTGCCTCCATTCATTAAAAAAATAGAATCCTCTGAAACCCCACCAGGACTTTGGACACAGTGTATAAAAGAAAAATAAATACAATTAAATTTTTCATAATTCAACGAAATTGGTCCTATAGGTTTCGCTGTAGATAACGCCGCACTTAATAAATTCTTCACATTCCATTTCCTGTTATCATTTACTATTGTTCGACTTTTCAAAGGAAATTCTTACTTTGTGATTTCGATAGGGTCGCTTGTAAGGGTTTTGGAAACAAGTACATACCTTGCAAATCTGGCTTTCAGGTAGGCCTATAGCTCCCTGTGATGCAGACTTGAATAATTTCAAAGGAAAAATTGTTCCGGGGCCAGGTATCGATCCCGGGACCTTTGGCTTAGCACACCAACGCTCTACCGACTGAGCTACCCAGGAACTACACCCAACACCCTCTCAATTGAATCGGTCATTTGTAAAACCATATGAGTCACAGAAAATAAGTTTCGAGAAAAATGGAAAATACTATCTATAATTAATGGAGTTTCTGTTATGTCTGTGATATTTTTTACAGGAGGACCATACATTAGTATGTCTGATTACAAAAGAATTGCATCTTAATTATCTCATTTCATATCACCTTAAAATATTTTTTATTTAATTTCTTGGACTCATGTTGTTTTAACAAGTACCAATAATAACAACTCCAATATCCTGACAAAATATGGAGTGTACTGTATTGTTTGTTGTAGTGTGAAATACATTAATATGCAGTTTTCAATCAATTTATATTGTTATTTTTATTTCATGTTCAAAATTATTCATATCATTCACAAATTAAATTCAAAATATCATAGTTGACTTAAAAAAAGTTATTCGCGAGAAATTAATTTTCATACCAGTGTGTAACATGTTTAATGGTAATGTATGAGTACAGATCTTTAGTTTACAATAAGAAATAACATGAATTGCTTATTATCCCTTCAAAAAAAGACGGTGTTTCTAGTCTGGGATCTCTCTTCGAGGAATTTTTCTCTTTAGGGGAGAGTCGGGTAGTATCGGACATCGGGTAATATCGGACAGTGAGTTTCTTTCATCTACCACACGATGATAGTACCGGATTGACATGGTTACGTTTCTGTGATGTCGCATAGAGAAACGTAACCATGTCATTCAGTTACTACCATATGGTGGTAGATGAAAGAAACGCACTGTCCGATACTACCCGATGTCCGATACTACCCGTCTCTCCCCTATATCATGCACTTCTACAAGTCCTCGAAGGTACACAGGTACACATATTGTTCATTTTTGCTTTCAAATAACGTAGTTTTATTAAAAATGTCTATTCTATCTAGTACAGGTACTTTCATAGAATACTGTTGATTACTTTTTCTTCTACAGAACTCTTGGAACTACACTCACCGTCCATCACCTTGACAAAGAAGTGCATGGTAGCCAATGCGTCATGGCTGCATCATGGCGTTAAGCGTTAAAGCCACATGAGTCCGGGACTGATGTGGTTTTGAAAGAACTCAATGTTTTAAGATTTTATATAATGCTTAGTAATGATCGGACTCATGTTGTTTTGACTGGAAATGATGCGTCTATCCATAGTGCTTCCTATAGTACCGGTAACTCATTTTCATAAAAATGTGGACTCATGTGGTTTTACAAATGACCAATTCAATTTTTCCCTTTACATCTACACACCTCAAGTGGGCTAGCAAGACGCCAGAAACCCAACTTTGAGTGCAACAAACTTTGTTTGACTTGAATTGTGGTTCTCAGTGTACTTACAGTAACGTATAGGCCTAGCCTATATAGCTACTTGACCCCGGAACAATTTTTCCCTTGAAATTGTACAGGGACATCATTTTATTTTTACTAACATTTTTAATATTAACCTGGCTATACCTTTAGAGAACCGGAAACACAGTTTGCTATCCCCTTCCACGACTGTAGTTCGATGATACTGGCGTAAAACACAAACAAATCACTCTACTAGGTATAGGAGGGAAGAAAAGTAGTTCATCCATTTACGTAAACTAGGAAATATCGCGATTTTGAGTTTGATCATTTTCATAAGATTTTCGTTTAATCAAAATACAGTACTGTATTAAGAATAAATGTTTTTACTCACGAACCGAGTTATCCATGCGAACGTATTCATTATGCAGAGTATATTATACTGTCTACAGCGATATAGAGAAAGAAGTTAAATTGAAAAATAATCATAATATGGATATTTAAACACATTTTTGAAAATGGTGGCCGTTCATTTTGATACAGGCTTCAGTTCTTTTGTGCATATTACCGCACTATAGACTATTGCATCTAATTCCAATTGCCAGTTTCGTCCTTCGTACTAGTAACTCATATTTAAATAATTCTGTACCTACTCTATACAAGAGTACCTTACGTATTGTAAATTCAATCTTCACTTCTGCCCGACCCGCAAAGATAAAATTACTCAGACATGCTATCTACTGTCCGTCCAAGTGATTATGCTGCAGGATCGTAGAAAGAGGGGAAATCACGTGACAGTTAATTACTTAACGAGGCTCTTTTACTTAAGTTATTTTAAACAGTTGTATAATATTATGTAAACGTCCAATTCCTAACAGAAATTAATGTTTCCAGAATAGAGCTAAGACAGCCCAGCTTTTAAAGAGGGGCGACCAGAAGCAGGTGGGGAAAATCGGGATGCGACGTAGGCAAACGGACAGTACCTGTGCGAAAATATGATTCAATATTGAAAGCTCTTTCGTCACTGGAAAACGCGAACATATTTCTGGAACGTACTAGCCTATATTCACTAACTCAGTGCTGTTTACTATATGCGACCTTGGTTCTGTGTGGAGGACAGTACTGTTGGAACTTCATTAATAGAAGGGGTTGGAGTGAAGTACATTAAAAAACTCAGGTACAATAAAAATTGAAGTAAAAATAAAATGATGTCTCTGTATATCTTATCACGCAATGAAAATGTCATGAAACAAAATTTTATTCATCCTCCGTTTACAATTTCGTTGCTAAGCAACGATCAGTGACATTAATTCTAATGTAGGCTGCGGCTCAAAATACACACAAACTGTTGTTGTTTATTGTGGATTAGAAATGTAGTCTGCTGGACGCAGACTGAGTACAAGAGGATTATTTCATAATAGCCTTTTGTTAAAGCGATATGCGATATGCAACGCATCCTGCATTATGGGTAGCCATGACCGCACTGAATACTTCCACGTCCTTGCATTGTGAAATGTTACAGAATTCACGAGGTACGTGGATAACAATATATGATGATGTCATACATCTTATCGCCTCAGTCCTATATCCGACAATAATCTTTTGCTTTGTGGTTATAATACCGACGGTGCCTCTAGTTAGAAATTCAGTAAAAAGCCCTCGTTTCCACCAGGGAAGTAAAGATTTTTCTTTGACAAGATGTGTAGCCTATGTTATTTATCCCGTGTATTTCCTAGTCTATCATTCGCTCGTAGTCTTATGCCTAAGGGCAGGTCCTATTTTCTGTTTTCCTCTTAGTCTCCATATGATCCATATGTCTCAATGTCATCTATTATCTGATATCTTCTTATACCCCAAACTCTTCTCCCGTTTTCATTCCCTCCAGCGTATCCTTCAGCAGACAGTTTCTTTTCAGCCAGAGAGCTATCCAATTTTTTTTCTCTTCCTCATCAACTTCAGCATCATTCTTTCTTCACCCACTCTTTCCAATGTAACTTCATTTCTTATTCTGACTGTCCATTTCACACGTTCCATCCTTATCCATGCCCACATTTCAAATTCTTCTAGTCGCTTCTCTTCATTTCGTCATAATGTCCATGTTTCTGATCCACAGAATACGACAATCCACACAAAGCACTTCACTAGTCTCTTCCTTAGTTCTTTTTCCATGGATGTCTATTTCTGGTTTAGTCTTACAAGAACGAAGACATAACAGACGGGGAGCAATTCTTAAATTTCAATTATGGTAGTGGTGGTGGTGGTGGTGGTGGTGGTGGTGGTGTCAGTTATTTCTCATTAACACTTCAATTACATAATTTCTAAGTAGTACTTGCTGAAATGACAAAAACTGTTGTTTAAAACTCAATTCGCTTCTACAAAAAAAAAAACTGTACATTTTAAATGGCATAGGCCTATATACTTCATTTTCCGCTCTCTTTCAGGTTTGATTTATTGTTATCGCTCTTTTTAGCGGTGTATTTTAAATGGCATAGGCCTATACTTCATTTCCCGCTGTTTTTCATGTTTGATTTATTGTTCCAGTTCCTTTTAGGGCTATTCGCGAGCATTTCGTTATTTTTGTGGGGACTCCGTGTTTGTGACTTAACACTGCAACACACAATTCACAGCGATTCCTGCCTCATACATTTAATTAAGTTAATGTAGCCTAATCATGTGAGCGAGTATTTCTATAAATGTTTTATAATGTCAATTACAAAAGTAATGATTGCAATAATAATTTTTGCCGTCGTACCCACCGGGCAGAGCTTTGCTGAGTGCGTTACTCGGATAGGTGGTAGTCTTATAATAATAATAATAATAA